>NW_027498014.1:0-124938 GCF_021521415.1 Bidens hawaiensis
CGTCTTCCATATCAGATCTCCCCTTCAGTGTAAGCTTCTCCGACTATATAGATTGAGGTCTTTGAAATGCATGCATCCCCGTGCTAATTGATCATCTTAACCAATCACGTGAGTCCTTCTGACTTCACCAACATGTGAAGTTCTTCTAACTTCACCAACACGTGAAGTTGGGCTCCCTCCACAACTTCACCAACAAGTCGGCATACGATAAGGTTTAATCTTTAACTACTCAACATCAAATGATCAATTTCATCACAAAACCACCTTGACAGAATCTAACACACATGACCATTAATTAATCCGAAGCATCTTCAATCACCAGGGATAACAATCAAGAACATAAACACTTTAATTCCCGATTAAATCCAACTTGTTCCAGAATTTTCACTTTAATAAATAAGCATCACGTTTCAGGATCCAATTCTCGAACGCCTGAAAATAACATAAATAATATGCTCTGACCGCAATCCAGTAATGACGAAAACCTTGAGTTTAATTTGACTTTCTTCAGTTGGTCAACCTCGAACAACAACTATTTTATTGCCCACAAACACCCAAATATGTGTCAATATCCAGTTTTCAATCAATATCCCATTCACAACCTCAACTCCAAATCCAGAGTTGACACGTATTTGTTCACACGTAAGACCAAGAGATAACAAGTTTCACTGGTTGAACGAACAACGTCTTCGTCTCATAATAATCGTGTACACCTGGCCATACAGACGAAAACTCCAAAACACTTTTTTTTTCTTGTTAACTTCGCCTAAAGTCAACTTCGCCTGTCCATAACTTCGCCTGGCTAAAACTTCGCCTGTCAATAACTTCGCCTGGCAATAACTTCGCCTGAGATAAGCGAACTTGTGAGGTAGGCGAAGTTGTGGATAACTTCGCTTAACCTTATATCTTCGCCTAAACCCTAAAATTTAAGCGACAACTTCGCCTGAACCCCATAACTTCGCCTGCGGCGCTGATCGGCCAGAAACGCATCAGAAACGAGCCAGAAACACCAAAACGCAGATCTCGAACCATAGCATAAGAGCCTAAGGCTCTGATACCACTTGTAGGTCCCTCGCCCCGGGGCGTCGCCGATCGATACGAGATCCGCACGAGGTCTAGGAGTGCGGAATCCTCCTAGACTCGTTTATTGGTGTAGAAGACGAAGAACACGATTACACACAAAACACATACACGAACAAACACACGAACGGGATAAACAAATCTGCAGATCTTTTTTTTTTTTTTTTAAACAAATCTGCAGATCTTTTATAATAATCAAAACCACGTTACATACCGAACATGAAAACAAATGACGGCCGACCCGAGGTGAGCTCTACCTCGGGTCGTCCCACATGACTCTCACTCTTGGTTTCTCTCTAGACAAATAAACTGATCACTAAACTCACTCAACTTTCTGGATTACTAACCCTAAACACGACACACATATATATATAAACTTCGCGGGCTTGGGCCTGTATAACTTCGCCTATGGCAGAAGTTGTTACAACTTCGCCTATGGCGAAGTTGTTCTAACTTCGCATATGGCGAAGTTGTCCTAACTTCGTACATCGTATCCGCTGATCAGAATTGCATAGCGACGGTCACAAAATGCACCAACAATTCCCGGATCCTAAACCTGATCAGTCGGTGTCTCCTTTCGATCCATATTTAGTTCAAAATTCCGTAAATTATTTACCACCGTCTCCGAATCAATCTTATCAAAGTCCTTATCTTCTCTCATCAGAGCAGTGTACATCTCCCATTTTGGTGGGAGAGCATCAAGAAGCTTTTCTACTATCTCTTTTTCCTTGTATTCAATGGAGTAGTTATTTAGCTCGGTTATCAGATGATAATATCGTGTGATGATATCATCAAGTGATTCATTTTTCAGATACTTGAATACGGAGAATTGAGTTTTTAGCAGCTTTGTCTTGGAGGTACATATCCCCACATTTCCTTCATATCTATTCTCTAGTGCTTCCCATAGCTCTCTAGCAGTTTTGTATTTTTTGAAGGTATGAAGAATCTCTTGCGGAAGTGCCATTGTTATAGCTGCATGTGCTTTACTCTCTGCCTCATACGTTTTCTTTTCATCATCTTCCATCTTACTGTACTTCTTAATCTGTTCACGACCTTCAAACATAGACGTTGGTGGAATGTACCCGTCTTGAATGCAGACCCACATCTTTGCGTCTTGATACTTCACATACTGTTCAAATATATCTTTCCATGCAACGAAATCAGTACCTTTAAGCAATTTTGGAGCTTTAGTTGCTGAACCCGCTTCAACCTCCATCTTTACCAGTTCAGTGATGTTTATCGAAGTCATACTTGAATGAAACAAGACTTAGAACTTAAAAATAAGATTCTGTGTGCAAGTGAGCAGCAAGTTACTTTAACTTCGCCTGTAAAACTTCGCTTAATGACAACTTTGCCTTCCACACAAGTTCGCTAACTTCACAGCTTCGCTAAGTATATAACTTCGCTAGTAACAACTTCGCAGAAACCTTATATGTTCGCTGAAACCCTAGTATGGGTGACGACAACTTCGCTAGACGAACAAGAAGTTACGCAGGAATAGTTAGGTCGATTTCGAGGGACGAGAGGGTGATTTGAAGGTATATTTGATGAGTGAATAGGAGTAATTGACAAAAACGAGGTATTTCAACGTAAACTCGTTCCGCGAATGGTCTAACGGAACGATCTTGACACCCATGTGATAATCCTGAACCACACAATCACGAGCAAAATGCTCTGATACCAATTGTAGGTTCCCAGCCGGATCTACACAAAAGAATCTCGTAACACGAGGGTGCGGAATCCCCACGTGTACGATACGAGTGTTGAGACGATTAATACCTTGAATATAAACAAACACACGAGAACATAAGATAATACTTGATATATTGCAAGAACCAACACGTGATTTAGAGAATTACAAAACAAATCGTTCCAAAAACTTAACCAAAACAGCCGAAGTTAAGAGTATTTAAAGCTCGACAACTTCGTCTAACACACTAGGCGAAGTTGTCATAACTTCGCTGACCTTCAAGTTCTCTTAAAGCATGGCGAACATATAAGAAACAATATTCAACACAAAACAAACAATCTAAACGATTACAGACACATTTAAACACGAGATACTGAACTACTGACATCATGCACCAACATTAAGAACCGAAAAGGATGTTTTTGAGACTCAACAAGTGTAAAACAATATTGTAACATAAAATCCATACTTTTGATTATATCAAAGGTTTCGGATTACAAAACGGGTCGGTTTACATGATAAACAAATACAATTAAGACCCGAAATTGACGAATGTCACAGTATCCCCTACTTTAGGAAATTTCCTCCCGAAATTAAGATGAAGACGATGATACAAACAAGTGTGGATACTTCTCCTTCCTTGTGTCTTCTTGCTCCCAAGTAAATTCTGCGCCACGCCATGATTCCCATCGAACTTTGACTAACCGAATACGACTACGCTTGGTTTTCTTCTCGTTGCGTTCCAAGATCTCAACGGGTCGTTCAACCATAATCATAGATTCATCAACATGCATTTCTTTAGATTAGAAACATGAAAATTCGATTGAACACCGGCAAGTTCTTGCGGTAGTTCGAGTCGATAAGCTACCTTCCCAACACGTTCAAGAATTTTGAAAGGACCAACGAAATGAGAGCTAGTATACCCTTCTTTCCAAAATGGACTACCTCCTTCCAAGGAGATAATTGTAGAAGGACAAGATCATCAACGTTAAATTCGATCGGTTTTCGTTGTTTGTCGGCATAACTCTTTTGACGACTTCTATCGGCTAGGAGGTTCTTACGGATTTGATCAATAACGTCGGTGGCTTCTTGGACCATTTCAGGTCCAGTGATTTGAGCTTCACCGATTTCGTTCCAACTAATCGAGGAACGACCGTAAAGAGCTTCAAAAGGAGCTATTTCGATGCTAGAATGATAACTGTTATTATAAGAAAACTCAATAAAAGGAGTGTGAGAATCCCAATTCCCACCGAAATCAAGAACACACGCTCGTAGCATATCCTCGAGTGTTTGGATTGTACGTTCGGATTGTCCGTCCGTTTGAGGATGATAAGCGGTGCTAAGATCGAGACGTGTTCTCAAGGTTTCTCGAAGTGATCGCCAAAAATGAGATGTAAAATGAGCATCGCGATCGGAGATGATAGACAATGGCAAACCGTGTTGGCACACAATTTCCCGAACATAGATTTGAGCAAGTTGCTCGGCAGAATACTTCTCGCGGATCGGAATGAAATGGGCAGACTTGGTTAAACGATCAATGATCACCCAAATACTATCGTTTCCTTTTGGGTGTTGGGTAGTTTAGTGATAAAGTCCATATCAATGTCTTCCCATTTCCAAACGGGAATCGGTGGTTTCTCGAGTAGACCAAAAGGTCTTTGGTGTTCGGCTTTGACTTTTGAGCAAGTAAGACATTTAGATACATACAATGCTATGTCCTTTTTAATACCCGGCCACCAAAAGGTAGAACGAATATCGAAATACATCTTATCCGCACCGGGATGAACGGAATACCGCAAATTGTGAGCTTCGTCGAGTATACAAGTACGAAGATCATCGCGATCGGGAACCCACAAACGATTGAGAGAGGACAAAAGACCATCGGGTTTAGTTTCGAGTTGAAGTTCGGCTTCACATGACATTTCGCCGTACATCTTACCTTCTTCAACGGAGGTACGATGAGATTGAAAGACATGGATTTGAAGATCGGTTTGAACAACAACGCTTAAAAGCAGAACGGATTTAACATTAACCTTTCGACTTAGGGCGTCAGCGACAACATTCGCTTTACCAGGATGGTAGCGAATCTCGGAATCGTAATCACTAAGTAATTCGGCCCATCTTCGTTGTCTCATGTTGAGATCTTTTGGGTCAAAAATATGTTGAAGGCTTTTATGGTCGGTAAACACAACACATTTTGTACCGTAAAGGTAATGTCTCCAGACTTTGAGAGCGAAAAACGACGACACCAAGTTCGAGATCATGAGTCTTATAATTCTTCTCGTTGACCTTATGTTGCCTTGATGCGTAAGCGATGACTTGACCTCGTTACATGAGAACACAACCAAGACCTTGATAAGATGCATCGCAAAATACTACAAAATCGTCGTTTCCATTGGGAAGGGTTAGAACGGGAGCATTGCAAAGCATGTCCTTGAGAGTTTGAAAGGCTTCCTCTTATTTCGAACCACAATCGAATGGTTTTCATTTATGAGTGAGGGAGGTGGGAGGTAAATAGATTTTGGAAAGTTTCGAATGAATCGCCGATAATATCAGGCCAAATCGAGGAAGGATTGAATTTCCGTGGGAGTCATTGGACTTTTCCAATCCTTAACGGCCTCAATTTTAGCGGGATCAACATGAATACCTTTTTCGTTTACGATATATCCCAAAAATTCAACTTCCTCTAGCCAAAATTCACATTTGGAGAATTTGGCGTAGAGTCGTTCGTTTCTAAGGAGCTCGAGAATGGAACGCAAATGATGCTCATGTTCTTCTTTGGTCTTGGAAAAGATGAGAATGTCATTAATAAAGACAATAATGAATTTATCAATAAATGGTTTGCATACGCTGTTCATGAGATCCATAAATACCGCGGATGCATTGGTTAACCCGAAGGGCGTGACCAAATATTCGAAATGTCTATATCGAGTACGGAAAGCGGTTTTTGGAATGTATTCTTCGTGAACACGCAATTGATGGTAACCCGATCGAAGATCGATCTTTGAGAAACAAGTTGCGCCTTGAAGTTGGTCGAAGAGATCGTCGATTTGTGGCAAAGGATAACGATTTTTAATAGTAAGTTTGTTAAGCTCTCGATAATCGATGCACATACAAAACGAACCATCCTTCTTTTTCACGAAGAGAAGGGGAGCGCGCCAATGAGAAGAGCTTGGACAAATGAAACCTTTATCGGAAAGTTCTTCGAGTTGGTTCGACAATTCTTGCATTTCTGACGGGGCTAAACGATAAGGAGCCTTGGCCACGAGAATTGCGTCGGGCACAAGATCGATTCTAAATTCAACCGGATGAACGGGTGGAAGATCGGTGACATAATCGGGAAAGACGTTGAGGAAATCACGAACAATAGAAATATCTTGGATTTTTCTTTCCTTGTTGTCTTTTAACACCGCAAGAGTTAGGAATGGAACATACTTTTGGCGTAAGTATTTTTGCGACTGAGAGCACGACATGAGATTAAGCATTCTTGAAGTTGTGTTACCGAAGACTTTAAAAACTTTACCGTTGATGAGCGGAATTTGAATGAATTTATCCAAGCAAACGACTTCGGTATGGTGCAAAGATAACTAATCCATGCCTACTATGAAATCAAAACTTCCCATTTGCATTGGGATAAGATCGATGGAGAATTTATGCTTAGCAAGAATAAGAGTATAATCGCGGATGACAGAGTTGATGGTGATGGAATTTCCATTGGCGACTTCAACGGAAAACGATCGAGATAGCTTGGTTTGAGGCACAATAAGTTTCGACTCAAATTTCAAAGAAATAAAACTTCTATCGGCACCAGTATCAAATAAAATAGAAGCTAAATGATGGCTCACTAGAAACATATCATTCACAACATCGTTTGCACTTGAGCTTGATTAGCATTCATCATAAAAGCTCGTCCTTGATTACCGGGGTTTCCTTGAGGTACTTGAGGGGGGAGGAGGAGGTGGTGCTTGGATGGCTTGGATGAGTGGTGCATTGTATTGGGGAAGTTGGGGTTGGTAGGTTTGGACTTGGTAGGCTTGGGTTTGATAGTAGGGTACGGTCAAGGTTTGGGCTTGGTTGGCATAGGCTAGGCGAGGGCAATTGTTGCGGAAATAGTTAGGATCACCATAGTTAAAGCAAGCTCGGGGTTGTTGAAGAGGGTTTTGTGGGTATGGTGCAAAGCGGTTTTGGGTATTTTGGGGAGTGGTTCTTGGCTGATTGGGTTGAGTATGTTGTGCAGATCGGCATGTGGTGTTTAGGTGACCAAATCGGTTACAAAGGTTGCAATGACGACAAGGTAGGTGTGACGGGTGGTGAAATTGACAATTGCTGCATAGTGGGAAAGTAGCGGTATAGGGTTTGCGGATTTGTGGAGGAGCTTGGGTTTATTGTTGAGGTTGTGGTTAGGTAATGGCAAAGTTTTGGTGATTGGTTTTGGGTTTCCTTTTGTTGTTGTTGTTATTGTTGTTGTTGTTGTTGTTGTGGCGGGAAGAGTTTGAGTAGTTGATGGCTTGAGGTGGTGGGTAAACTTTGGCTTGAGGTGCGGTTTCGGTCTTGCTTTTCTTTTCTCACTTGACTTCTTGAGGGTTAGGGTACCCGCCTTCACATGGTTCTCAGATAGCGCACCAGCTAAAGTAATGGCGTCCTCAAGGTTCACGGGTTTTCTACTCATTACTGAGTCCTGGATTTGCATAGGTAAGCCCCCAATATATTTATCAAGTTCACGTTCAGCCGGTGTAATGAAATGAGGGACAAGAATGCTCAATTCGTGGAAATGGAGCGAGTTGGCGGCGTTATCACCACTTTCTTGCTTTAAGTTCCAAAATTCCTCCTCGAGCTTCTGGAGTTCATGCTTGGGACAAAACTTTTTCATCATGAGTGCCTTGAGATCGGACCATGGAAGCTCCATAGCCGTATTCGTCCCTTGGAGGTGCATTGTAAGGCCCCGTTACCGGTGCCTACTTTGGACGTTGGATTTACTCATATACGCAGTTCTAAATATCAGAGCTAATTAAAACTTTACGCGGAATATAAAACTTTCATAACATAACAATAATAATTCATAACATGTCTTAAAACATTCATCTTGTCTTTCAACATCAAAACATAGCTTATAAAACATAACAGGTCTTCAGATGCCAGACTCTTATTCGTCCGCCATGTGTCCCCGCTCAAGCCAGCTGTCTCATTCTACTCACCTGCGTGCATACTAAAAGTCAGCTACGCTGAGTGAGTTCTAGTTAATCATACATCATACAATACATATACTTACCTTTCATTATGCATTCGAAGATACATAATAATTACTTTACTAATTTACTTTCATTACATAGTTTCATACATATTCTCATACTATATAATTACTGTCTATTCTATCTCAGATATTATCAGGGTCTGATCCCTTTGTCCTTGTCTATCTCAGATATTATTAGGGTCTGATAGCTTTCTTGTCTATCTCAGATACTATTAGGGTCTGATCCCTCTTTTCTTCTCTATCTCAGATATTATTAGGGTCTGATCCCTTTGTTCTCTATCTTAGATATTATTAGGGTATGATCCCTTACTTCTTCATCTTCGTACATACTGTTTTTACATACCCACAACATACATATACTTTCTTTAATCATCCATACATATTCATATGTTGTACATATATATATATATATATATATATATATATATATATATATCATACACCTCCATCTTTCATATACATACCTCCCTTGTCGATACGTGAAATATCCGAAGATCGTTCATGTACCGACAAGCTTTCATTCACATAAATAACATAATATCTAACACATAAATCATACATGGGATACATTTACCATCTATGGTAAGGGTATTAACTATCACATCGAGTATGCACACAGCCCAGAAAACCTAACAAGGAAATGGGGCTAGAAACTCACCTGAATGCGGTTACGTTCACCGTTAATTATAATCTCTTTCCTCAGTTGTGCACGACTAACTGTATAACGATTACAGGTATTAATTAACTATTACCACTCATATCGTATATATAGCTTAATTATAACATACAACAAACGCGGGTCCGGGGGCAGCGCCCTTGGCAGCAGGGTTCTAGGGGCGGCAGCCCCTACCCCTGGCTGGGGTTAAGCTGCCAGGTCAGCTTGGAAAAAATTTTATATTCATTAACTGTCTTAACACATTTTCCATTAGGATTTTAAATTATTTTCTAATTCGTTATAGCGAATTGCCTCTGATTCATTATGTAATCTTCCATAATTCGTTATCCTGATTCGTCCCTTATCATCATCTGATTCGTCATTCCAATTCGTCATCTGTTCATTACTTAATTCGTTATCTTAATCGTAACGAAATGGTGAGTAACGAATCACCTGATTCGTTATCTGGTTCGCTATCCTATTTCGTTGCCTAATTCGTTATCTGACGTAACGAACTGGATGAGCTAATTCGTTATCTTGTCTTAACGAATGGTCGAACTAATTCGTTATCTGGGCATAACGAATTGATGAACTAATTCGTTATCTTACCATAACGAATTGTATCAGTCTTATCCAGACTTTGACCCAGGGTCAAAG
The DNA here is from genome assembly GCF_021521415.1 of Bidens hawaiensis. NCBI lineage: Eukaryota > Viridiplantae > Streptophyta > Magnoliopsida > Asterales > Asteraceae > Bidens > Bidens hawaiensis. Next base: position 9,334 of record NW_027498014.1, read on the forward strand.
TCAAAATTGTCAAGAACACCATACAGTCAACATAACTTAGATCTGCAACTAAACCTTCGTTTCTTAACGAAACATCACGATTCTGGTACCGTTGGATTCGCCATACCAGCGCCAACAAACCCTAGCCATCCATTCATTCAAAAATCGGGTTTTAGAGGGTACGATTTAGGCATCTATATTACGGGTTCTTTAGGCTAGCAATTAACCTACCAATTGTTAATGGTTTTCAGCAAGAATTATCACGTTAGATTCGTTTTACCATATGTATACAGATCTAAGATTATCTAAATGAATCCGGACCTAAATGAACGATTTCTAATTACAAAACGTACCTCAAACGGGTCATTTCGGTAACACGAGTTGGTCTTGATGTAGGTTCGGTTCGTTATAACGTTCTAGCACCAACAAGCTCGGGTTTTCGCCTTCAGATCTTGAGTCGGGATATAGGATGGTGTTAGTGTGTGTGTTTTGATGGTGTAGGCTATGGTGTAGAGATGGATAAAAATGGAAAGGTTTAGGGTTTAAGGGGTATTTATACTTCCTTAAGCCCATGGACCTAAGGCTCATTCCATCTCTTGTTCCATCTTTAAAGTCCAAGCCCATCATCATATAGTTTATTTATCTAAACCGACACACGACACTTTATTTAATAAACGAAATTTCATTTATTTATTATAACCAAAAGTAGGATGTTACATGCATGACACTACCCCACCATGTAAGAGCCGTTTTCTTAAACATGCTCGAAGCGAAATTTGTCTTTTTCGCATCAGGGCACTCGCTATGTCGAAACACACTCTCCATCGATTCAAACCATTGGAACAAAGTAATCGCATAGTTTGTTCCAAAGAACTTGGTTGGGTTAGCACTAGTGAATTGCTTATACAAGTAGGATGCGGGTTTGGGTTCACAACGGGTGGAGGATGTTGGGTAACTTGGATTTGGGTTATAAGTTCGGGAATCACCACGGCCATTTGTTTGAGGACGAAAGTAGCCATGCGTCGGTTGGAGTTCTTGCGTGGGTGGCGACTAATTGGAGGCATTCTAAAAATTATAATGAAATGAAATAAGTTTGAGGTAAAAAGAAATGAATATGAGGGTGTATAAAATAAAATAAATTTTTAAGTTTGATTGTGAATTCCTAGAGTTAGTGAGGAGGAGATGTTAGTGTTAAGTAAAATATAAAACTTTGTATATAAATAAAAATCCAAAACAAACGTAAATGATTTTGAGAAGTTGTATCTTGAAATTTTGAGATTTTGACATTTGTAGAGTCGGAAAATCGTACATGAACCACCATGATTTGATATTCCGACACTCAAACCTTCATAAAACACCATGTTGGAGTCTAAACATGTGCACGTACCACCACGTCTTTTTCATGTTTTCGACTCAAATAACGATAATAACACATAATAAAAATGGAGATACAACGAGATGTTAAAACATTAGTCCACGTACCACCAGGGCTTTCATTTTTCAACACCAACATTTGGATGGCGACCTGAACGCTCGCATTCGACAACTTAAAGTACTGACATGTATAACACGGTTCGTTGGCCTAGAAAACGAGCACTACAATTCAACCATCCCAGGTAAGTAAATCGCGTTCGATTCTTGGAATCTTTTTGTCAAATGGTCGTTTCATAGTGTCTCACTCTCTATGATGGCTACAAACCCGATATAAATGCAACTTTTAAGGGATTTTAAATAACGGGATCCAATTTAAGCTTGTAATCCATAAAACACAATAAAAATCTATTTTTTGCGTTTTAAGGTAAGGATACCTTGGAATACTATGAAAGTGTGTGTATGTGTACATTTATGATCTTGTTTGAATTAATGAGTTTGTAAATAAATAAGCGAAATAAGCAATCAAGTAGAGTAAACACGTATAGGACCCTAAGGCATAACCATACTAGGTCGTTACGTCTAACCACCTATCCTATAGTCATGGATTTGATACCAATCTGTCACACCCCGACCAAAGGCGGCGGAACAAGCCTGGGTGCAACGGATTGCCCATGAACACATGACACCATTTAAAGTGACAATTATAAACAACTCATTTAATTTCATAACATCATAAAGTCACAAAACATACTTGTTCACAAGATAATCATAACAAAATATAGCATTTAATATATTGTTCATTTTGCTAATATGCTAAAGGTCTTGATAACATTTCTCTACGATCTCGAGTCAACCAAAAGTCAAACCTATAACATTGCATAAATAAAGTTTATCAACACAAAGGTTGGTGAGAAATTCATAGTTTTGAACAAATATGTATATAATAAGAAATGCCACAATCTTGTATACTAAACGAAAAATAATAGAAACAATTAGGATAAATGAAATCGCTAATAAGAATACATTAGCAACACCTTGCTATAAGAGAATACCAAATAGTCTAGGATTTTGTATGAAATTGTTAATAAGAATACATTAACGACACCTTCCTATAAGAGAATACCAAATAGCTTAGGATTTGTGAATCAACCCTCCAAAAGCGGTAAACACATTAGCATATAAGCATGTAAGCATGGAACACCAAATCGAGCATTTATTTAAGTAAAGTATACAATAAAGTTTGTGGTTTAAAACTCAAGTATAAAACATTTAGTTTGAATAAGATATGTAATATCACCCCCAAAACGAAAAGATGGAAAATGGGGAATGAAAGTACTCACATTCAAGTATAAAACTTGATCGGTAAAAGACGAGAAATCTGAAGGACGGGGTTTAACGAGCAAAGCCTAAATATAAAGAAAAAGCCTTGAATTAGAAAGGTTGTTTTAGGAAAACTTTAAAATACAAGACAAGAAATGTAAACAATTAAAGTTTAAGGTTTAAAATGTAACTATTTAAGAAATTTATAGAAATAGTCCTTTAACATATAAGTTTGCTCAAAACCGGGTTAAAGTATATAGCCTTAATATTTACTCAACCTATGTTAAGAAATAAGGTGGGTAAAAACGCAAGAATGCAAGTCCCTTTATAATACAGATACTAAAACGGGTTTTAATGAGTGTTCGGGTTGTTGGTTCGGGTCTTGATAACTGGTCAAACCCAAAGTCAACTTTCCAAAATAATAAATGTTATGAGATAACCAATTAAAATTTAAGAAGACTTAACCAAATGTAGTTCTATTGTTTTAGAACTAACAATGTCCGTTAAGCGAGTTTTCGGTTTTGTCGGTTCAAACTTTGTTATAAGATCAAGTTGGACTCAACATCCCAAGTACATTGAGAAAATATTTTAAATAAGTTTATAAACTATTTTTAAATAAATATATAACTCTTGATAGCTAGAAACACACTTGTGTGTCTTAAGCAAGTGATAATCGGTTTAGTTCGGTTTCCATCTCACAATAAGTTCATGGATGGTTGCCACATGCCCAAATATCAAAGAACTTGTATAATAACTTATAAATGATAATACTTAAGTTTTACTACCCAAAAAGTTAACAATAAAGTCTTTAAACGAAAGTTTGGTTTTCGGTTTGGATCTTGTTTCGGGTTAAGACCGAGGTATGATTCTACAAACCCATAACCATAGAACTTATAAAATGATTTTAGCAACTTAAATATAACAATAAGCATGTTTAAACAATTATTTAACAAACCAGCAAACAAGTTCGGTTTACGGTTTAGAGCTTTTTACGGTTAAACCGAGGCTAGTCTCTTTAAACCCATAACCATAGAACTTCATAAATATGATAAACAAACTAAAATGAGCATAAGTTAAGCATGGTTAATATGCATAAACAATTTATGTAAGTGTATATATATATAGGGGTGGGATCTAGAGAGAACTCATCTTTAAGAGAGAACTAGAGAACTAGTAAAGAATTATCTTTTAACTATTTTTAAAAAAATTATTTTGTGATTTTTTTTTTCTTTTCTCATTCTAATAAGATGATATTGATACTAAAAAAAAACTGCCGGTGTAGTATTGTAGTGCATATGTGCACTAATGCCTATTGCATATATACAATAGTGTTTTATTGCATATAATACAACACAATTGCATTATCCAATACACACAATTGAATATATGCAAATATGACACTAAAAATTGTATGCAAAATACATTATCGCATATATGTAATACAACACTAATGCACATATGCACTATATCCATTTTTTTAGTTTTTGTATATAATATAACACTATTGCAAATAAACAATACAAACAACTATATATATGCTATTCAACATTATTTCAAATATCAAAATGCACACTATTGCACATATGCATTATAAAAAAAGTCGGTGTATTGCATATATGCATTACTCGTTAATTTTTTTTATTTTTTTTATTTTTTTTTAATTTTTTTTTTTGTGAAGAATAACAACATATAAGAAGGATGAAAGAAAAAATATTTTAAAAATATTTTTTTTAATTAAATTAAAAATACTTCATTATTAGTTCTCTAGTTCTCTCCATAAAATGGAGTTCTCTCATGATCCTCTCCCTATATATAAATATATATATATATATATATATATATATATATATATATATATATATATCAAGGACTACGAAAGTCATCCATGAAGCCTTGCCTTACGAGGCCTGACACTCCACCGACCGAGACCGAGAAAGTGACCACCAAAGGTTACAAGGGGTGTATATTATATATTTGTTGTATAACCATATTCAAGTATTAATAAGAGTTAGCAAGTTAAATAAAATGAAAGACTTTACTCATTTTGACTTTTGAAAGTCAAACCTTCAAGAACACAAGAAAATAACCTTGAGATCTTTGATTTTGAGAGAGATTATGGAGTTGTAGCAGGGAAGAAATGAAGGTACTGATGATGTTTATATAGGGTAATGATCAGGGTCAAGTATGTGTGATAATAACAAGAGTTTGTAAGCAAAAGGGATCAAGACAAAACACAAACAAACAAGAAAATGGGCTGTTGCACCTGATGGTGGTCGCGCCACACGATGTGGCTTGGCCACCCCTATCGCGCCACGCTATGGGGTGGGCGCCAGCATCATCAAACTTTTCAAATATGACAGATTTGGCCCCCGGAGTTGGTTTTAAGCGTATTTAAGGCATTTTAAGAACCGAAAATGATGTTTTTGAGACTCAACAAGTATAAAACATTATTGTAACATAAAATCCATACTTTTGATTATATCAAAGGTTACGGTTTACAAAACGGATCGGTTTACATGAAAAACGAATACAAAAACAAATACAATTATGACCCGAAATTGACGAATGTCACAATAAGTGTGAAAACATAACAAACGAAAACAAACCGAAAAAACTAAAATAAGTACATACTTTCCACGACGATTGATGTATAATATCAATATGTAAGGATCGATCTCGTCTCGAGGCTAAAACACGAAATCAAACTCATGTTAACAAAAAACTTAACTAAAACTATAAAAACTGGAAAAAAACGTGAATTGAGAGAGAGAGAGGCTGAATTGGATTGCAAATGACATTTGAAATTTGAATCTTTGCTTTACGCTTTGAGAGCTTTGAGGTTGTACATTGTGCTTGCCAATTTGTAAAACTCTTAATTTTAAGAGTTTTGGTAAAATTAACATTCTATCCTTCTTATATGTATTTTAATATAGTGTGTGAGTGTGTGTGTGTGTATAGCTCATTCGAGAAATCAAGTTACAATGAGAAATGCGAGAAGTCATCTTTATCTCTTTCTTCATACACATTTTTTTCGTCTTACCAATCTCCAAATTATTTTTATTTTTTTTCCAAAAGAGCAATTGATAATGAAGATACTATTTTGCTTAAATGTTATAAATTAAAAAACTTTTTATTCGTGAAAAAGAAAAAAATTAGATCTTACACTAACATATAATGAAATAAATAAATTGTAAACTTAGAAATTATAAATTCAATATGATTATGCTTTGGGCTTTTATTTAGGGATAGATTACCTGATTGGAAGTAGGGCCGTCCAAACCGCTCGACGCTCGAACTCGCTCACCGCTCGCTCGAAAATTGCTCGGAAAATGCTCGCCCGTTTTTTCGCTCGATTGGAAACGAGGCGTTCTGCTCGGTTCGGTTTGTAAACGAGCCAAGCAACGAGCAAGGGTATGCTCGGTTCGACTCGGCTCGAATATTTTTAATTTATTTTATATATAATTATATACGAACAAATATATAAATATATAGACAAAACACATAAATATAAGCTTACAATTATTTTTACCCCTTAAAATTTTTCATATTCAGTTAATTTTATAGTTTTATTTGTTCAATTCAAGTTTTTAGAAAACTAAAAGTTTGTTTACATGATCATTATATTTCACTCTAAACTTATTTATAATAAAAAATTACAATATATTACATGTTTGTCTAAAAACTACTAATTTATTGATAAAATTTATTATTTACAACATTTAAATTTGTTTCTTATTGATTTTTTTAAAGTGAAAAATAAATAATTAATGCTCGAAATCGCTCGATGTTCGATCGAAAAATGCTCGATTCGATTTTCGCTCAGTTCGAATTTCAGTCGCTCGGTTCGGTTCGGTTGTAAACGAGCCAAGCAACGAGCAACCCTTCGCTCGGTTCGGCTCGGCTCGTGAACAGCCCTAATTGGAAGTCATATTCCAGTCAAAGCAATCATCATCATCCCACAGTTTACAACATTAGGCAGTTTAACATGCATGTGAACATGAACGTGAAGATTAATGTTTTGTCGATTTGCCATGAGCACAAACTATAGACGGAAATAAGTGAAGATGCAAGTCGCATATTTATAGGCGTTGAAAATATAACCATTGGAATACAGTTTTTTTTAAAATAACTAATATATTTTGACCTCTTTTACCTCATGCGTTTTGGTTGTAAGACATGTACCTTTACCAGAAGAACAAGCTAGTGGTTGTAACCATTGGAATACACAGTCGTTGGAAAAAAAAATAGTATGTAACGTTATTTTTAATTTTAATGTATATTTATGATTTTATTTTCTAAATTTCTATTCAAATTTAAAGTATATTATTTGAATATATATAGAAAATATAAATAGTAACTTATGAAATTTGACTTGACAGAAATTAATTGAAGAAGTATGTGATAACTGAACAATTTGTATATGTTTGTTGTTGTAAAGAAAATGAGCATTTTTAGAGGAATTTAGAAATATGAGGTGTAACTAATATGATGATTTATTGTTCTGGATGATGCAGACTGTCATCTCCTAATTTTCACGAGTTAATAAAACTGGATATTTGTTTGCCTTTGAAATGGTTGATTTAGATGTTTATGTTATGAAATGGATAGTATGTAAATACAAATAACTATTTGCTCTATACTTTTAACAAGTGGGTTCCCACGCTTTGCAACAAACTTTCGGTCGGTGTTGGTTCGTGACAGTAGCGGTGCGATACCGACATGTGGTATAGCAACAAAAAGAGAGATGCCTAAGGGGATTCCGACATATGTTTTACATTAACCATAAAACGAATACTTTTACCATTACCGATGTTTGGCCATAATCGGTTCAATTCGCTACGATACTGTTACCGGTACTTGCTACATCTTATGTAAAAAAAAAAGCACTACTACGAATTCAACTTTGTTTTTATCTAAGTTATACCCTTGGTATCGTTGCCAATGTTGTCCAGTTACCGATGTTGTCTGGACGATATCAATTTCGCTTGTCATGATGGAGAAAACAATCATAATAAATTTTTTATCAAATCATACATAAAAATAATCAATTAAGCACGTCCTAGAATCAAATTTAATGAAACTTTATATTGTATTACAAAATACCAAAAAGAGTAACCAGGGTCTCACTTATACGTGTGTGTGTGTGTGTGTGTGTGTGTGTGTGTGTGTGTGTGTGTGTGTGTGTGTGTATATATAAACTAAATGGCGAAACAACTTTGATAACATCCAGCATACTAGGCGGGAGCTTCTAAGCGTATGTAATCATACAAAATGCCTTGAAACGGGCTTTGGTTCCGTGGTGGTTTAAGATAAATAATGTTTTCTCCTTCAACGAGTAAGGAGCCAGAAATGTCTATGTGGTATAGCCAGTATAGACCATGAATCCCATGTCTTGCAATCGCATTGTCCCGTCCTATCAAACCTGTTGTAAATATTGGCCGAGCTTTGTTTGGATCATTCACTCGAACCTATAATAAGCATAAAAATATATGTAATAAAACCTATTAATTCGGGTCAAGTTTTAACTAGCTTGTACTGCTACTGCTAATACTAATTACGTACCTGTACTTCTGCAAGAGTTGCCCCGGCCAGTGCCATTCTTAACTTATAAGTAGCAGCACGCTGTACATTCTCAAGTCCAAACTTTATTTGCCACGTCGTTCCTTCATACGAATTGTCTTCTTTTCTCCTGCAAATGTCACAGACATTTTGCTATATCAAAATTTTTGTAATGGTTACTAATGCAATGGTAGTTGTACCTTGGAACTTGAGCATAGAACCAATCTTTTCGATAATCACTAACTCCAACTGTGAACACCAAATCACCATCAGGGTACAACTCACCGTATCTTTCCCATAACCCATACTGCCTAAAGTTGCTGATACAAAGCAACCAAAAACCCGGAGACATTAGAAAACCACCAACTTGGTGAGTTGTAAAATAAAAATAAAAGCAAACCAAACCTCTTGGGATTATTGACAAAAAGTTGGTTGACATATTTTGGGTCAGGGTCGGGGACATGGAACTCTGCAGCAGACCGGTCTGGGATCCCTATTTCCCACAAGGTAGGACCGTCTCTTGGAGGCTCATACACCAAATCCCCCACATTAATATCACAGCCTACGATTTAAGATACAAATTAGCAACAACTAAGATGAGGATGAATATGATTGAAAAAGTAGTTTGAAACCTGCAGTGATGGTAATGGGAAGATGATATTTGTAGTCGCCAAGAAAACCAGGGACCCACGCATACAAATTATATTCTCCGCATCTTACACTGTTAATAGAGAAACCTCCATTGCAATCCGCTTCACTCCAAAACTGATAGTCCTGTTTCACACATCCCACTCAATTAGATACACGTTTTTTTTTATTTTACCAACAAAATTAGGGCTATCACCTTGCATTCTCTTTGCCATGATCCAACATCTCCTGGTGGAGCTAACCCTACATATGCACCATTCGCTGGTATATCATCATTGTCAATGTATCTGAAACAAATACGATTTCAATGTTGGTCAAATTGTAAATCTAACAGCTACAAAGAGACGATTAAGCAAAGTCTAAAACTCGAGTTACCTGTCACGAACAAGTAATTTACCGCTAACATTTCCTCGTTCATGTGATTTTGGAAAATCCTCGGACGCTGGAAAGCTATAAGGCCAGCTATTTACCTCAACCACCATCTGGGATAATTGAAACTGACGTAAATCAATAATACTTGCATCATACAAATATTAGAACATATTTCTACCTCCTCACTCAACCTGTCTTTTAGCATCATCCCAAAGAGTAAGAGGATCTTGACCACCAACAGTTGAATTTAGATAAATAAAAATGGGCCCAAACACCTTTTTCCATGGCTCGCCCTGCCCAAACTTTGGAACTTGATCATCACCAGCATAATGAGCACCAACAAAAACCTGTCATTGTAAAATATTAAAAATGGTCCTTTACTATGAGTATGCGATGATTGAGAAGATGGTAAGGTTTACTTACAGCTAAGCAAGTGGGACCCACATGGGAGCATAGGTTCTGCTTTAGGGGCCCACCACTTCTGAACTCATTGCTGGGCGTAATTTGCCAAAATCCAACCGCCGGCTCATGTGATATCCACCCATGTACCATGAGATCTTTGTTCTCACAAGTATACTGATACTTGTCGTCCACCTACACAAGTATGAAACCTAGGACCAATCAAAACATTGCAGAAAACGTGTAGCATATGCTTTCCTAGTCTGTGTTATATTGGGTTGAACCTCACAACAACTTTTTACCAAATTACTTTGAACTTCATGAATAATTAATATATTAAATACAGCCACAAAAACAACATCAAACTAATGACCAAGATTCTTTTTAAGAGAAATTGCACAAATGGTCCATGTGTCTGGACCATACTGGAAGTTTGTCTCCCATTTTTTAAAAACTGCAAACTTGATCCAAACATTTGTAAGAGGGTTGCACGTTTAGTTCCCACCATTAATCTTAGTTTTTTTAATAGAAAAGTGATGTCATCTGCCATTCATGTGAGGATAATTGTGTCTTTTCAAATTTGGAACCCTGATAAAACACCTTTTCTAAATGCAGAAATCCTCACATCGACTTCACCACACCATCGATTGAAAGATTATTTTTTTGGTTCCAAATTAGAAAAGATACGATTACCCTCACACGAATTGCATGTGGCATCACTTTTCTATTAAAAACTAATAACTAATATTAACGGTGGGGACTAAAAGTGCAACCCTCTCACAAAAAATTGGACTAGTTTGCAATTTTACATATGGAGAGATAAAACTTGCAATATGGACAAACCACAGGGACCATTCGTGCAATTTTCTCTTCTAATAATGCAATTAAGCGTACCTCTCCTTTGAATTCAGGTGCAACTGGGTTAACTAATGAAACGGCTTCTTGAAACGCAAGGGGTTGGGCTCGTCCTGCTAATCGGTCATCTGGCAGGGGCATGAATCGTCTTCTATCATCTGCTACTGCCATGTAGTGAAACCTATCCAAAGGTACAAGTACAACTCACTAAGTTCATGGTACATAGAAAACTGATGTGCTAACACAAGACTAATAAAAGCTAGCTTACTTGTCTTTTCGTAGTTTGAATGCAATTCGTGTTTCGCCAAGGCTGAAAGGTTGCCAATCTTCAGAACCCAGGTGTTCATAAATGGCATATGTATAGAAACCAGAAGAACCACGAAGCACCACAAACCTAAAAGAATCATATATATAGAATCCATGATTGTATGTATGTATATATTATCATGAAATGGGAAAATAAAAATTAACCTTTTGTCTATGTTTATAGGAGCAAGTTTTCCTTTTAAGGAAGGATCCCATGGTCTTGAAAAAGAGACTTCTACTTGTTCTTGTGTTTCCACTATAACCTTAAAGCTTGTTGCGTTGATCCTGCAAGGGAATAGTAGTTATCATTATTGGTTTTCTGGTGCATGTTATGTGTATATTGTTATTTTATTTTAACAAGTAAGTTACACTTCAAATACTCCTTTTCTCCCAGAGTCATCTAGAGCACTCCACACAACATCCCAATACCTGCATAATAAATAATTTAAAATAAAATAAATAATGACAGTAAAGTAAATATATTTGAATTAAAACTTACCCTCTATTACCTTCTTGATAATGTGAGTTGCAGTATGCCATTATCAATCACCACCTATACATAGAGATGTATTCATAGGAATCTTGTATTAGAAAAACAGAGAGATGAATTACATACATGGTGATCTTTAATCAACAACTGGACACCAGTGGATGTGGATGATGATGACGATGACATTGTTCCGTGATGATCCCCTGACCAATAATAATAATAATAATAATGGGATGTATTAAGATGGTAATGAAACCTAATGCCTGTAAAGAGATAGCGTGATTGATAAAGGGCAGGGTAGGGTAAATGGTTGGTGTTGTTACCAGAAGAGCAGGTGCAGCAGCAGATGACACTTGTTAAGCCCCTCCGAATTCCCATCAAATTGCAGTTGCCCGTCGGTCGGTCCAGATGATTTCCCGCTGCTACGTCCGGATCATTTGCAGATCACCAAACCCACCCTAGGAAACTAATCACTTACCATAACCCAACACTTTCCTTCCGGTTACTTCAAACTCAAATGTTTCCTCCGTTATTTTCGTTTAAAAAAAACAACACCAAGATCAAAGAAGCAATGACAAAAATGAACAAATGACACAATCGATCGCAAAATATATAACAATCTCGGACAAAATAGAACACAATTTGAGTATTATAACACAACATCAAGAAAAAAACACACAATGTCAAGGAAAAAATACATAATCATAGACGAAAATAAATACTGAACACAATGATAAACAAAAAGACACAACGATCTTTTTCCCTCAACGTTGAGTTTTTTTTCTACAAGGAAGACGGTGGAAACATTTTTATGTTTTTACTTTTTCGTTTTTTTTATTAAATTTTGAGTTATGATTTTTTAATTTTCTTTTAAGGGTTTTTTTGTATGGCTATAAATCATTTTCATTATTCTCATATTTGTCCCCTTAACCCTACATTATAATAGAAAGTTTGATTTTGGAATTTGATGGTTAAGATTAGTTTGGAGGAAATTGTCAAGCATATATATTTTGTGTAGAGGATATGCTATCCTTACGTGGCTTCTGGATCAATTATCCTTAATACGTGTTCCAGATTGTATCAGGATCAAGGATCCCCTGTACTAATTGTTTACTAACGGTTGTTCTCTTTGCATGGTGTTATGTTAAACAGGTATAATGGCTAGAGACCTGGTCTACCTATTAATTCGCAGTCCATGGGAAGTGGCACGTGACCAAAAGGAGTGCAACGTATCTTTTGGAAGAGTGGAGGATTTTTAGGAATTATAGTTTGTTATTTTGTATATTTAAACCGAGTTATGATCAGCTAGGAATACACAACACACGCCATATACAATACGCAGAGATTACCTTAGCAATATACATGTACACTTAAATTCATTGTATTCACCAGTCATAATCTCCAACCTTGTAACACTTTTTTTGATTAATATAGTGATGATAGACATTTGTCATCACCCGGGGTTTTTGTGCCGGCGACCATTATTCGATCAATGCTTTTTCTCGTAACAAATCCCTATGTACATCCTTATGTTAGCTACATATTCATCATTATTGTACAAGCACTCTACCTCACAAAATCATATTTGGTCACATTATCCTTAAACCAATTTTTGACCAAAACAATCTAGCGCATCAATTTTCAACTTTTTTCAACCTATACCATTACCAATGACCTCTCAACAAACATCTACTTCAACTACCATGCCTTAATCACTTTCTCTCTCATCAAAAGCTTCATTGCCGATGCCTCCTCCACTCGCGGGAGTACGGAGGAACAACGCTGCTGAGAGCAAGATGCAAACTTCAGTCTTCCAAGGCTCAAAGTCCTCTGTTGCCACTTCTGTGATAACTTCTAACAATGATGTTTCTACTATGTTTTCACAGGTAAAGGCATACATGGAGCAGCGAAACAAAACCAATCAGAGGGTTGTACGCGAGATTGAAGATCTCAAGAAAACAAAAAAGGCCAGTAGAGGATCAGACTCCCTTGATGCCTAGGGTGCTGGATTTCACCACTCCAAGATCCATGGCTCAACATGCTCAAGGATCCTTCATCCTTCCACAAGGATCATAGATCTTTCAACCCGGATCCTCTATCCTTCAACCAGGATCCATGGGTCAACATGCTCAAGGATACTCGATCTTCCATAAAGGATCCATGGGTTAGCACACTCAAGGATCCTCGAGCTTTCAACAAGGATCATCCATCCTTCAACTAGGATCCTTAGGATTGTTTCACCGAGGATCCTCCTACTATCAGCCATAAGGATCATTCATGCAGAGTCAAGTATCCTCGGGAGTTCAACATCAAAGGTCATCGGAGGTTCATGAGGGAGACTTTATCCCTATGCAGACTATTGCTTCCGGTGGACCGTCTGTCATGGTTGATGCATCATATCCTGGATACTCTTCTGGGATACGATCCTTTAATCAACAAAGAGGTAACCTTTATAATCATGTATCTTTAGACACTAACCTTGGTTTTACACAAGATACAGGTATTAATCAAACCATGGCCAAGGAATTACTCGGTCAAAATCCTTGGTTCTCGGTCAAGATCCTTAGTTCTCGGTCAACATTCCCTAGTTCTCGGTCAACAACCTTGGTTCTCTGTCAAAGCATTCAGTTCTCGGTCAACAATTTTGGTTCTCGGTCAACGCAAACTGTGAACATAGTTGGGCCTGATCCATCAGATTTGGGCCTTCTGTATTGGACTTTAGAGTTTTCTGGACTTAAAATTGTTTTCGGACTGAATAAACTAAAATGGATCAATTAATTAATAGTAATAGGTCATCCAATGCTTCACTTCATCAAGAACTAGACTCCATAATGGGGACTACTACTCGCGTGCCCCGTCTGCTGTCTCATGAGGGGTTTAGTGAGTGGAAGTTTCGTTTCGAGAAGTATGTTAAGATGAAAGATGCCAAAATATGGAGAAGCATAGTCAGGGGTCCACAAGCCATTACTTATCAACGTGAGAACTCTACTGAAATTGTTGTGAAGCCTATTGATATGTATGATGATGATGATCTTGCTAAAGTAGAAGAGGATGAAAAGACACTTTCAACCTTGACTATGGCACTCTCACCTGAGATTTCCCTGGGATTTAGAGAATTTCAATCCGCTAAGGAACTGTGGGAAGCACTGATTGAAGTGTATGAAGGAAATGAGGACATGAAAAGAAGTCGTTAAGATCTACTACGACAAAAATTTAATATGTTTAATCATGTTCTGGGAGAGTCATTAGAAACTCAGCTTCAGAGGTTCATAGCTCTTGTGACTGGGATGAGATCTGCTAGCATCAATTTAACAGCTGCCGAGACAAATAATAAGTTGGTGAACTCATTACCTCAAAGTTGGGACATAAATGTTGCTGTCATTAAGAAGACGAAGTATATCAAAAAGTTAACACTGTCTGAGGTCATGGCTATCATCAAAGCAAGTGACATGGACGACAAACAGTGTGCCATAAATCATGCAAATTCCTACAGTGCAACTGGTTACAATGTTGCTTCCAATAATGCACTAATCTCACAAGATAACTTCTCAATGTTCAAAGCTACTCAGGGACAACAGAAATTTCAACCTCAAGCCAACTTCTCAATGTTTTAAATCCACTCAGAGTCAAGGTTAGTATTCTGATGTCTCACCACAACCTGCACCAGTGTTCTTTGCTAAACCTTGTCAATCCTCTACTGTTAATGCTCAGCCTCAATCGTCTAGTGTTTCTCCCAGTCAGAATTCCAGTCAGACTCCCACTATTTCAAAAGAAACTCAAGAGAACATTGCTTTAATGGCGGGATTCATGAAATGTTACAACACTTTTCTTGTGAAAGATTTGGTTCAACCTGTAGTGGCTGCTGAACTCGATCAAATTCATCCTGATGATGTAGAGGAAATGGATATCTCTTGGAAAATTGCTATGGCAGTGTTTAGGGACAAGAAATTTACTAAGAGAACCGGAAGAAACATTTGGAACATACCGAATAATCAGAAGGTGGGTTTTAACAAGGACACTCTGAGATGTTACAACTGTCATGAGCTAGGTCATTTTGCTCGTGAGTGCATTAATCCAGCCAAGGAAGGAAATATGGAAAGGGCGCTAGTTCCCATGGGTAATGCTAGAGGAGAAGCTAGGGGTTGCTCAGTTGATGGTGAAAGGGGTTTGGTTGCTCAACAGTTCTCATGGTCTAATCAGATGGTTTCTCTCAACATAAACAATCAAACTGTCAACTTTGCTCGTGTTGAGGAGTCTGAAGAAGAAAATGTTGTTGAGGAATAAGTCAAGGAACTTCAATTTGCATTCATGGCATTCACTTCTCCCATCTCTTCTGAGGTAAGTTCTTCTTTATGTTCTCAAGATTGTATTGATAAATTAGATCTTTACAAATCTCATAACCATAACTTGCTTAGAGAAATGGAAACGATAAAATCTAAAAATTATAAGCTTAAGAAAACTGTCACGTCCCCGATTTCAGCTAGATCTTACTCAAATCATGTCATAACTCACACAAATAAATGTGCTGACAAGAGAGTTAATGACGGGTTGCTATATTTAGAAAGATTACTGTTTGTTAAAGGAGGAATCAATAACAAACCCGGTAGTTGTAATTAATAATCAGAGTTAGAAAACACAAACAAGATTCACTCAAAAGATTTCCATTTATATAATATTCATCATACAAAAGGTAATCGATTTAGGGTTTCTTTTAGGAAAACGGCAGTAGCTCAATAAAGATTATCGTATTCAGCCGCCTATTTTTTCGTGTTGTGTCTCTCTGACCTCAGGTGTGCCCTAATTATTCCTTTTATAAGCCTGACACCCTTGGACAGCTGTCATTCCTTCTAGAAACCCTAAATGATAAGACATATTCAAGTTACATATTCAGAAATAATCCTAAGTGTAAAACAAGTCTTCCGGGTAGGCTTTGCATCAATCTTGTCTTTCCGAGTATGCTCTGCCATCCTTTAGGACTTGGTAATATAGAAGTGTGCTTGGGATCAGTTTCCGGGTAGACTTTTCTTGAAGAGTATTTTACCAAGTAAAATACTCACCGGGTAGACTTCAATCTTCTTGACTTTGTCAGACTTTGCCCGACAAACCCTTACGAGCAACCTTGTTCTTCAATGGTCCCTTCAACCCTTTGCTAGAGAATAGCTTATTAGCAAAGTGTGCTTGGTAGCACTGTTCCTTGCTTGAGTTGAACCTTGCCCGATGATACTTGAGATATATCATTAAATTATCAAGCCTACTTGGACCATACTTATTAATGAATACCTTGCCCGGTTTTCCAATTACTTGGCTTCATGAGCTTGGTTAGCCTAAAGCTTACTCGGAAGTGAACTTTACTTGGCTATGAAGAACAAACCTGCTTGATACAGTGCACCATGACGGTACTTACATAAACTAGTGAACCTTGCCCGGTAATACACTAATTTGCAAACCCTACTCGGATTTCCACTAAAGAAGACTTCAAGAAGATAACCCTGCCCGATAGACAAAATATCGTACCCGGCTAAGTAAAAGCTTGCTCGGAAGTATAAGGTGTGCCCCGATCCATACTTAGCAAATTCTGAGGAGGTTGAGAAGATTCCAATCTTCCATATGTTCCACAGAACAAGTCTTTGACTTAACAATCTCCCCCTTAGGTCAATTTCTTGACTCAACAATCTCCCCCTAGATTGGAACACCTCAGCTGACCCAAAATACATCTATAGTTACTTACACATGATTAAAATACACATCAAATTAAAGTCAAAGTTACATAATCAAATTACATAAACAGTTACATATTGAAAAGCTGTCAAACGACATTACAAATCAAATCCTACTCTATGAATCTTGTCTCCTTCTTTCATTGTAGGCAGCTTGTCTTCTTTTTGTTATCACTGATGCAGCTCTCATTTTAAAGATATCAAGGGCTCGGTAATGAGCATCACCTTCTGGTATGACTAAGTCCCTTATATCCATTAGGTCTTCATTATGCAAGCAGTTCAAGTCTTCATCCTTCTTAATTATCCCCGGTACTTTTCCATCAGAGTTTTTCAGCAAGTAATGGTCAACATTTTCTTTGTATTCAACTTCAGTAATGATGCCATTTCTTTGGACTGTGTAGTTGGGGCGTGTCATTCTTCTTCCAAGGCTTAAGAATGCATTCAAGTTTGACACTGGATTCCTGTCTCTAACATTCATTTGGTAGTACAGTTCAGCTTTGTCCATTTTCAATAACTTCTCTGACGTTTTCGATCTGTGAAGTTGAATCATTCTCCAACTTCTCTTTTCTTTTAAGAACCGGAATTCCTGGTCAGCTTCTTTCTTCAAAAACTTTGAGAGATCATTCATTTGCCTTCCTGCCATCTTGTTTCTGTCTCTATAATCATACACATCAAGTGTGGCCATTCTTTCTAGTTGTTCTTGAGTATACTCATAAAAGTCACTTCTCACAACTATCTCTCTTAGATTTCTGCTTTCCATAATCACTCTTAAGCATTCAGATACAGAATCATAGTAGAGTTCTCTAGGAAGATCCACATCTGATTGTGGTCTTGATGTTCTTTGTAGTGCAGACCTACTTGATTCACCTCTTCCACCTTCACCTCTTCCACCTTGTGGATGTCTTCTTGATATTGGAGGCCTAAATGGAATAGACTTCATGGGTTTTCTTGGCCCCAGATTGAATGTTTTGATGTAGATTGCCTCTACCATCTCAGGTGGAAGGTTAGCTAGTTCAACTACATCTTGTCCAGCTTGTTCTTTAAGAGTGTGCAACATTTTTGCCATACCAGGTCTGTTTGACAGACCAGCAGGTACAAATTTTCCATCCACAAAGCTTCTAGGGTTTTCTCCTTCCCTTAGAGCTTTCTCCCAATCAGCCTTTTGAATGTAGAAAAGGTGTTTCAAATCTTCCTTTTCTAATGCATCAAAAGAGGCTTCATCCATTCCCCTTTGCTTTATCACCTTAGAATATTTATCATTTCTTCATTCTCCCAAGGAACAATTAGTTCATCTTCAGGATCAGGCTTATCTTCTTGAGGAGTTGGGGTTTCAACAACAAGTACTTCCTTTGACATTTCCTTTTCACCCTGAATTCTCTGTTTCTCCCCAGAGTCATTATCTTTCTTTTTTTTATTGGAGGCTCAACAGATGTTTCAGATTGTTTAGCTGAGCTCTCAGTTTGGACCCTCTTCAGTTTTTCTTTTCTTTTCAGTTTGTTGTATTGGTCCAACACTGATTCTCTAGATAGGTTCTCAACTATTTCAGGCTTCAAACCTTTCTCCAGCAGGTATCCACACATCCCTCCAAACTTCTCTTTCAAAGTTTCCAACTTTTCAGTCTTCTCATTCTCCTTTACACATTTCTCAATCACCTTTTCTCTTTCACTGTTGTAAAGGTCTTGGAGTTTATCATGATTGAAATGACTCAAATCTTTTTCAGAGTATCCATGCCTTCTCAGATATTCTCTATGTTTCTGAGCATTTTTATTCTTTTGTTGCATGGCTCGTTTGATCTTTTCATTTTCTTCTTCAAGCCTCTAATTAAACTCACTATCATTCATATGAGCCACACTTTCAAAGTTCACACCTAGTGCCCTTAGCTCCTTAATCAAAGGATTGTTCATTTTAGCATTCAACATGTTTGCTCTCTGCTCATCAGTCATTACTACTTGTGGAGTCTCAACATTTGCAGTCTTGGTACTCTTTCCTTGATCATCATCAGGATTATCATCATCATCTGAATCCTTAGATTCATTCTCCTCTTTAGTTAAATCATTTACAGCATCAATCTTGGGTTCATCAGAGGGTGGATGCTCTGTATTTGGTTCAATTCTAATGGGCACATCAGGAACATTTTGAACACCTGGAATTCTTTGACCTGGTTGCAGTGTCTGTAATGGAATTGCCCTAATTGGACTAGCATCATTATCATCATCATCAGGAGTCTCAATATAGCATTTATTTCTTTCATCCCATCTCTCTTTCTTTGTTTTCTGATCATCTTTTATGCCCTGATTAGTAGCTTTCCTTTTCCTTGAGTATTTCTTTTCAAATCTTTCCACTCTTTCATGTATTCTTGAGGCCTTAGCCAACATTTCTTCAATAGATTCTTCATTTTCCTTTTCAGGATTCTTTTCAGGCTCCTGTTGGGATTCTTTTTCAGGTTGACTCTGTAGTTGAAACATACTAACCACCATAGCCAGAGAGTTTTCTACTCCCTCATCTCTTTTTAACTTAATCATGGCCTCAATCACCTCTTGATTAGCCACTTCTTCAATAACTTCTTTTGCAAACTTGGCTAGGTTGATCAAGGTTTCCTGCTCTGCCAACTCTACAGGGTCCATGGTTTGGGCCAATATCTCTCTGTCCCTTGTTTCTCTTAAAATATTTTCTTGTTCCCTTAAAGAAGCAGCAAAAGCTTCAGCATCTTCTGTAAACAAAATATCTTTTTCTGGACAGGCCTTAACAGGCTCTTCTACTATGACTTTTTCTTTGCCTTTATCCATCCTTTTAGGCACTACTTCCTCCTCATCATTAGATTGTCTATAGTCATCAATCTCTTTCTCAAGTGCTTCTAATTCAGGGTCATACTCTACCCTCTTGGAGCTTTCAAGTTGTTCGCCTTCAGTAATGATTGGCTCCTCAGTAGCAGTAATCCCTGAATAACTTCATCAGTTTGAGTTTCTTTCAGCACATCAGTGACCATATCAGTGGTAGTCACTATTTCTTCATCATTTATCTTTTCACTCTCATCCACTGTCCCAACATTCTCTTCAACATCCTCTTTATCTCTTTCCACATTCACTATTTCATCATTGTAATCATAATCTTGTTCTCCAACATCTGATCTATCACCTTCATACTCATCATCTTTAGCTCTCCTCTCCTCACTACTCTCCTCTCTATCATCATATGTATTCATAATTAGTTTCAAACTGTCTGCAGTCTCTACAGCTATTCCAGTTACAGTCTCAACATTCACACCAGAGTCAGTTGGTATTATTTCATTCTTCCCCTGTTTTGGGGCAGCTGAGGTCTTCTCAACCTCCTGCTCAAGGGATTTGATTCTCATTTCAGCTCGTACCAACTTCTCAATCAACATAACATTCTCCATTGTCACCTCCTCATTCCTTCTTTTCAGTTCAGTATTTTCTTTTAACAATGTCAACAAGTTTGTATCAGTAGGTGGTGTTGTAGGTGGTGATGTAAAAAATTGTTCATATTGTGGGGTTGTGGTGTGGGTTTGGAAAATGGATTGTGGTGGTGATTGTGTATGAGGTGGGCTTGGAATAAATGGATCAGAATGAATTGGGCTAGATGTTGGTGGTGTTCGTGTATGAGGTGGGGATTTATGTGTTGATGTATCAGGTTGGCTAATGGTTAGGGTTTGGGGTGGGGATTGAGTGGTTTGATGTGGTGGAGTTTGTGGTGGTGAAGGTATAATGGGTTGATCAATGTGTGGTGGTGTTGGAATAGGTTGTTCTTGTTCTTCAAGTTGCTCCCCCTGATCAGGTGCATCAACATTCATAGCTACTCCAGCTCCTCCGTCATCTCCATCATCATTATCATCATATTCATCCTCCAACTCATCAACCTCCTCTTCCTCCTCTAAGCTCAGCTCAAGCACAGGCATCACATCCAAGTCATGGTCCAACAACCATGGCAATATCTCAAATGGAATGTTTGAGTCAAATCTATTGGCCACACCCGGATTTCTGATTCTTTTGTATGTGTCAGGATTTTGCAATAGGTGTGTAATGCCAATAGTGGGTAGATTTTGTGATTCACTGTTGAAGATTATCTGTAGGAATCTTGGGTACTGCAGAAAATCTATCTACCTCAGCCTTCTTCAAGTTGGATACCAATCCATCAAAAATCATTTTTGAGAAATTGAATGGCAAATCATATATAATCCCCACAGTGGCATTTGCTAGATCACGACTCATCAGAGTCCATGATCATTTTCGTGGAGCAAATCCCTGTATCACATGGTGAATGAGAAATCTATACAACATAGGGAACATTCCCTTTTGAAATTATCCATTATGGACTGTTCCCTGATAACCCATCATCTCTTCAAATATTCTCATCAGGTGTGTTGTATTGAAGTTTATTGGATTATGGCCATCATTATTCAACCGCAAGCATCTTCTTATCATTCTTTCAGTTATGTGTATTTCTTGTCTTGCAACAGTTGCTTCGATTCTCTTTCCATTGATGTCTTCAACCAGTTCTGCAGATCTCCAGAAATCCAGTGAATGATTTCTGTAGATGACAGGACATTCAGTGAAAGCAAAGCTGACATTCGATCGAGCCATCCAAGTAATCATTCTCGCCACTGGCTCGTTGTCAGGTGTGACTTGCAAAAGTGCACACATGTTATGCTTCTTTTCAAAAAAGTACTTGGGTTGTTCCTCTTCTGCCATATCTATACAACACATTCAAAGTGAAATTAGTCATAAAGTTGAGTACTTTAAGTAATTTCAAGGTATAAAAATGAAGTAGAAAGAGAGAAAAATCATCAAGAACCTGTTCTTCGACAAGTTTATAACCTAACCACATAAACAAAATATTAGTAATCAAATACATAATCAAAGCCCATAATAGTCTAATCGTGATCGGAAAACACATTATTAATGCTTACCGAGTCGGAATTAGAGAGCTGATTCAAATTAGGGTTTGGATTAAGAATGAATGCGATAGGTCGGTTTGGGTTTCTTTGCGAGTAAGCAGTTGCAGTGGAATGAGAGAGAGGGAAATGTAATGTTGAAAATTTTGCCTAACTACCTCTTATATACCTTTTGAAAGTTGGTTTTAAATGCTTTTTGTCATTTTGTGAATTATTAGCTGTCAAATAGTAACATTATCCACTTGATATTTTAAAATATATAACTCTTTATCATTTTAGGCTTAGCAAGCCTTACTCGGAAAAGTAAACCTTTGCAAAGTCTACTTGGTATACTTCCACTTACACAAAGCTTACCCGATAAAATATTAAACCTTGCTTGATTAGCATTTTCTTTTAATCTTATAAGGTTTACCCGATTCCTTGTTACTCACAAACATTGCTTGGTCAAGCTAGATAATTTAAAGTCAAGACACTATGAAGAAAGCTTACCCGAAATTCCAGATCTCTTGAGAACTTAATCACAAGACAATTAATCAAGTATAAAATATCAAATAAACATCCTTGCTAGGAATCAATTAAGATACCCATATAAATTTATTAAATTTAAATTAAGAAGCTTAATCTAGCATAACCCTATCATAATAAGAGATATTTTCAATCAATCATATTAAGAACATATTCAATCAAGCATACTTGGAAACATAGTGTGCCCGAGCAACCTTCACAATGTTTAATGTGCCCGAACAACCTTCTTATGCAAAGTATACCCGAACAATCTTCCATAGAGTATAAAGTGTGCCCGAAATGATATCTTGCAGACAGTGTACTCGGAAAGTCAAATTTTGAAATTACCAAGTATATTGAGGGAACAATAGTGTACCCGGAATATAAAGTGTGCCCGGAAGTCAAAGTCTGCCCGAAAACACTTGTAATTTCAAAGCAATCATGATCACAAGTAATACATAGCATGCCCGAAATGAAATTAAATATAAAACACCTAAGTGTACTATAGTCTAAAATTTCAAAGAGCTTGCCCGACAATCCTATGTTAGCACTAAGCTTCTTAGGATCAACATATTCACATATCAGGTATGCTTGGGAACTAAACTAAATAGGATAGTCTACCCGAGAAAATTCAAATCATCAAATCATACCCAATAAAGACAAACTTAGATAAAACCAACTAAGTGTGCCCGAAAAGGTTATACAGCATAAAACCTTATCCGAAAATACGTATTCAATCATAAGCAATCAGGCTTGCCCGGAAAGTGACTAATTTAGTAACTCTACCCGAAAAGTATCAAATACTTCAGAACATGCCCGAAAATATTAAACTTAGATAAAAACATCTAAGTGTACTCGGAAAGATTATAAAACATTTAAACCTTACCCGAAAATACATATTTAACTATTTTTGTGCCCGGAAAGATTTGAGAACATCAAACCTTACCCGAACTTACATATTCAACCTATTAAAGGCAAAATGCAACACTGTTTGACTTAAACCACTTGTCATAGACATTTCTAAATTATGTATCATTACAGATCATAGTTTAAGAGCAAATGGTGCATTTAGAGATCAAATTTCAGTTATGTTTCAATTCAAAACAATTTCTTTTGTAAACTGAAAAGATCTCAGGAATGGGATCATATTGACTAAGTAGCTTTCTCAATACTTCATTCTCATCATTATTATGACTACAAAGACAGGTCAACAGCAGGTCTAGACTTAACATGACTTTCATTTCTTTGGTGATATGATTAATTTCAATTAATTTTGCAGAAAATTCAATGGATAACACATATTGTTTTCTGATGCTCCTTATCTATCCTCAAGGCTTATTTGGCTTTCTCCAGATCACCTCAATTTGACTTTGACCCCCTGGTTTTGGTTAAAAACTTTTAATGACAGAACATATTTTTGAAAATTTATAAGATATTTCTTTTCAAATCTACAAACATATGTGAGGTTGAACGTTGGACTTACATGCCACGCAAATCGGACTTACAGGCCTTTCATTCAGGATATTTAAAGGACTTATATGATTGCATCCACCCTTGTAGTTCTGTTATTAACCCTCATGTTTGTATTTTCTTAATAAAAATTTGTGAACAAGTATCAACTTTTGGTTGACAAACTTTTGAAATGAAAGTAGTTCACAACTGTTCTTTGTCATTCTTTAAAAGATGTTTCATTTTGGGTAACCAAAGACCAACAGGCTTGTGTATGACTGGATAATCACTTTTCTGCCTATCATTTGAAAAGATTTATCTAGGAACATGCATAGACAACAATGTAACTCCACATAAATCTTAGCATATTCTTTATGTTTATATAACCTTAGATTTTACATATCATGAGAAAGCAACCATACATTTTAATGACTATACCAAGAGTCCTTTTAGCCTAATAAATCCATATGATTGGCTAAGTAGTCAATGTACTATCATTTCCCATATACTCAGTTTAATATTCAATCACCCCAATGTCTCTTAATTGTCAGGTAAATGGCTACTTTGTTTGACCACAAGTGGTTAACAGAACCAAACATACATTGTGAATATATATCCTTTCAAAGTCAGAGCTATTGACATAGTTTTAAGTGAAGGAATAGAAAAAAAGTTATAATTGCCCCAAATGCTTTCAGTTTTCTGGTTAATGGCTATCCTTTTAATCTTTGCAGATTGTAGGACCCAACATACACAGGTGTATGTCCTTCCAACTAGGCAAATGACATAATTTTCAGCAAAGATAACTACCTGAGACTTTTCATTGAAAAATCCTTCTTTTAAGCTTCTTTAAAGCTTGAATTGAATAGTATTATCATGTCTCTACACCATTAACAACTTGCTCATGTTTTGATCAAAATTTGTGATTATGCATAAAATTCATTTGAAAATTCATTTGAAACCTTTAAATTTGACATAAAGACATATTTTGATACAAACAGTTGTAACATATCCAAATCTTAATCATTCTTAGCATCATCAGAAAAAGAAGACATTTCTAACATTCATAGTCTATCCTATCCTAATAACATCAAGATGATCAGATAACACACATATACAAGCAATCATAATCAAGTGATTACTCATGACATCAGATAAGCATTTAATCAGTTTAAGCAATCCAAACTACTTATTATAATGTCAAAACAGTTAACTGACCAACAATCATTAGCATCAATGACACATAAATAGCACAGATAATCAGTTAAGCACAAAACAGTTAATAGTAAACAAGCAACACATTTATAACATATTCATTCAACATATTCATTCAACATTCAAAGTATGTGATCTCAAGTAAGAATAGTCAATTAGCATATTGAGACACACACTAAGCACACATCCTCAATCAGACCTCATCTGAGTTGATCATACCCAGAGCTTTCAGAAGAAAGTTGAATCTGGTTCTGTCAAGTGGCTTGGTGAATAGGTCAGCCAAGTTGTCACTTGTGTCAATTCTCTGCATTTCAATCAAACCTTTTTCATTACAGTCTCTAATGAAGTGATGTCTGATTTCAATATGCTTAGTCTTTGAGTGTTGGACTGGATTCTTTACAGTAAAGTATGCAGCAGTATTATCAATGAAAATAGGGGTATCCAGAAAATTCAAACCATAATCCAGCATCTGGTTCTGAATCCATAGAACTTGTGCAGTAAGCAGATGCAGCAACATATTCAGCTTCTGCAGTTGAGATTGAGACAGTTGTTTGCTTCTTGCATTGCCATGACACTAGTCTTTCTCCCAAGAATTGACATCCTCCTGAGGTTGACTTCCTGCTCATGTTGCAGCCATCATAATCACTGTCTGTGTAGGCAATTAGATCAAATGATTGATTCTTTGGATACCAAATCCCCAAATCTGGTCTTCCCTTCAAATATCTGAATATTCTTTTAACAGCATTCATGTGAGAGACTTTTGGACTTGATTGGAATCTTCCACAAACACACACAGCAAATATAATGTCAGGTCTTGTAGCAGTCAGGTACATCAGAGATCCAATTTTGGCTCTGTATTCATGTTCATCCACAGGCTCCCCCTTTTCATCTGCAATCATCTTTTCTTTGGTGTCCATTGGAGTTGAATCAGTTTTGTATTCATGACAGTTGAACTTGTTCAAGATGTCCTGCACATATTTAGTTTGGTGAATAAAGATCCCCTCATCCTTTTGCTGAACTTGCAGTCCCAGAAAGAAGTTCATTTCTCCCATAGAGCTCATGCTATATTTGGATTTCATCACCCCTTCAAACTCCAAACACATTTGTTCATTTGTTTAACCAAAGATGATATCATCAACATAGACTTGTAACAACAGCAAGTCTGATCCCTTTCTTTTGTAGAAGAGTGTCTTGTCAATGGCTCCCCTCTGAAAACCATTTTCAATAAGATGATTTGACAGCTCATACCATGCTCTAGGAGCCTGATGCAATCCATAAAGGGCTTTTTTAGCTTATACACCCTGTTTGGATACATAGGATCCTCAAAACCTGGAGGTTGAGCAACATACACCTCTTTATCAATCTTTCCATTTAGAAATGCAGACTTTACATCAAGCTGGAATACTTTAATGTTCGTTGAGGCATCATATGTAAGAAAAATCCTGATAGCTTCAAGTCTTGCCACAGGAGCAAAGACTTCCTCAAAGTCTATTCCTTCCTCTTGAAGGCATCCCAGTGCCACAAGCCTAGCTTTATTCTTAATCACCAAACCCCTGTCATCCCTCTTGTTTCTGAAAACCCATTTGGTTCCTATTGCATATCTGTCAATTGGTCTATCAACAAGATCCCACACATGTAGATCTCTGAATTGTGCCAGTTCTTCCTGCATTGCTTCTACCCAACTATTGTCTTTTAGTTCTTGAGCAATGTTCTTAGGCTCTATTTGGGATAGAAAGCAGGAATAAAGACAGATGTTAGCAATTTCTGAATGACTTCTTGTGACTCTTTCATGTAAATCTCCAATGATGTTTTCAGAAGGATGATTCTTTTCCACATAAGAAGTTTGAACAATTATATCTGTAGACACAGTTATGTCAAGATTTGACTCATTGAATTCTGGTTCTTCAATGATCAAATCAGTCTCTGCATCATGAAATTCTGGTGCTTCATCATTATGTTGTCCTGAAGTAGATGCACCATTGTTTCCAATATTCAAGCTTTCAAACAAATGCTGAAATCTTGTAGTAGTTAGATCTTCTTCAGTTGTTTGGTTGCTTGGATTCTCTTCAGTCTGAACCTGATCATTCTCTACTTCTTGATTGTCTTGATTAACCTTTGCATGATCATTTTCATACCTGTAATTGTTTTCTTGTTCAATAACATCACTTGAGGAGTTCTTCACAAAAGTATATTCCTTTTCTTTTCTAGCAACCTTTTTCCACAATTTTTCTAAGTCCAGTGGTTCCTTCCTTTTCTCTGCAATTACACTGGTCTTGTAGAATGAGTCATCAAAGTCTTCAGGGTAAATTTTGAAAGACCTTATTAACTTTTCATGATCAAACAGCCATGCTGCACCATCAACTGTGTTGAATTGATTCTCATTAAAGATGATGTCAAATGATTCTATGACACTCAGATGGTCTTTCACATATACTCTGTATGCCTTTGAGTGTGTAGAATATCCAACAAAGAAACAATCTAGAGATTTTATTTGAAACTTGTTCAAATAATCCCTTGTGTTCAAAAGAAAACATTTGCATCCAAATGGCTTGAAAAACTTGATAAGGCTTTCTGTTGTGGAATATTTCATATGGAGTTTTGTTATGCCTTTTGTTGACAAGCAACCTATTCTGAACATAGCAGGCTGTATTTATGGCTTCGGCCCAAAAAGTAACAGGCAAGTTAACATCTGCTAACATGGTTCTTGCATCTTCAATTAAAGTTCTATTTCTTCTTTCCGCAACACCAATTTGTTCAGGAGTTCTAGGAGCTGAGAATTGTTGAAGTATTCCCTTTTCTGCACAAAATTCTTGCATAACTGCATTCTTGAACTCAGTACCATTGTCACTTCTCATCATTTTAACCTTCTTATTCAATTTGTTCTCAATCATTGTTACACATCCCTTAATCAACTCTGCAGTCTCATCTTTGGTACTTAGAAAATAAACCCAAGTATATCTTGAATAGTCATCAATGATCACAAGACAGTATCTTTTCTTTCCTATACTTGGCACACTCACAGGACCAAAAAGATCCATGTGAAGTAATTCAAGTATTTGATCAATTGAATTGATGAGCTATGACTTATGAGAAGATTTGTGTTGTTTTCCTTTCTGACATGAATTACAATGATCTTCCAATTTGAATTCTCTTGAAGGTAATCCAATCACATGCTCACCTTTCACAAGTCTGTTCATGTTCTTCAAGTTCATATGACAAAGTTTCCTATGCCACAATTTTGACTCATTTTCAGTGGCTTTGGAGACAAAACAAGTACCACCTCTTGAAACAGCTTCTTTCATGTTGAGCTCATATAGGTTGCCATTTCTAGGTGCCATATTCATAATCATTTCAGGTGGAATCACAAACTCAGGTTTTAAGATGAAACAGTGAGAACCATCAAAACTGACTTTGTAACCCTTATCACACATTTGTGATATGCTCAGTAGATTATATTGAAGACCTTCAACATGGAATACATTATCAAATGAAACTTTTCCATTTGTTAAGATTCCTTTCCCCACAATCTTTCCACCATTTTCATCACTTCCAAATGCTACAGGACCTTCATACTTTTCTTCATAATTGACAAGTGATCTTTTGTCACAAGTCATGTGCCTAGAACAACCACTATCCATATACCATATGTCATTCAGTGGAGTGGACTGTTCCTGCACAAAAGAAAATTTTCTTAGTTGAGTGATGAAGTGCAAGCTGTATCAACTTGCAACTCATCAGATTCAGTTTCAGAGGTAGCTTGGGAAGTAAGTGTTGTTGGTTCAAGATCTTCATGTGTAACTTCTATAGGTTCCTTCACCTTTTCTTCAACTAACATCTTCTTTAGTCCATCTATCTCAGTGTATATCTGGTTTGGGTTCTGTAACTTATCATGCAGTCATCTTACAGACTTTTAATCTCTTCTTCACTGATCATCTCACTAGCTTCATACCCATTGATGATACTCTGTTTCCTAAAACACTCACTTTCCAGCTTGCCTACTTTTGTTTTCAATTCATTGATAATTTCATTTAAATCAACAGTAGGAGCAGAGTGTACCTGAGATGATGAACCAACTTCTTTTTCAATCAAGGCCATGAAAGGCACATTTGCCCTCTTGATGTCATCTGCAATGTCTTCTTCATGATTACTCCAATCAAAGTTACCCTCATGCTGTGAAGTTACAGCCACATTCCCTTGATTTCTTGGTTGACTTTGGTTGGATGGAACTGAATTGTTTGGAACAGTTTGATTATTCTGATAGTTGTTCCTTTAAAATCCTTGATTTTGTGGCACAACTTGATTATTGTTCATTGGAGGCTGTTGGAAGTTGTTGAAGTTGGGGTTATAGTTGTTGGAGTTGTTGTTATTGAAGTTGTTCCTTGGCTGAGTCTGTTGTTGAAACTGATGCTGCTGGTTTCTTGGTTGGTTTTGAAATTGGTTCGCTTGATAGTTCCTTGGCATGTTGCATTCTCTAGCAAAATGACCTGGCTGTTGGTAGTTGTAACAAATGGCCCTTGACTTGTCAAACCCAATCCTTTCATTTGGCCCTGATAGAAGTGATCTACCAGTTCTGTTATACAGCCTCTTGCTTCTGAGTGCCAACATAGCAGCTTGTCATTTCAAATCCATGTCCTCCAAATCATCTGCATCAATTTACTCCAAATCATCTTGAACAATGCTTATATGAACCATGTTCTTTGCAACAAAAGCATTATAAGATTCAGTGAACACTGAGAATAAACCATGATAGTCTGATCCATGATTTCCATTTCCACCAACAAAAGGTGTATGTCCACTAGCCATTGAGGCTGAATCATGTTCTTCTAGGAGTTGGACATTAAACCTTTTCTGATTTTGTGAGTTGCTTGAACTACCACCAACAAAAGCCTTAGGTGTATAAACACCATGCTCATTTGGTTCTTCAATGATGGGAATCTGTTGTTGGTTTTTGGTTGACAAGTTCCCCGTAGGTGCAATGAGAGCATTGGTTACTTGAAAACATGGCTTTATTCCATTCTCAATCATTTCTATTTCTGCAGCTTGAAGGAAACATACTACATCATCCACCTTCAACTCATTGAAATTGGGCTTTTGAAAGATGAATTTGCAGGCAGTGTACCATTCTTTGGGCATTGAATTGAGCAACTTGGTATTTAGGTCAAAATCAGTCATGACATAATCAGTTGTCCTCAACTCATTCACAATAGCTAGAAAACGTTCTAGTATTGATTTCAGTCTTTCTCCTTCCTTATACTTGAACCTTTCCAACTGTTGCTTCAATCTTTGTTTCTTTATATTCTTCAGCTCAGTATTCCCCTCATACATCTCAAGTATGTCATCATACATTTGTTTGGCAGTTGTATGATATGCCACCTTGGTTAAAATCTCCCAAGACAGTCCTAGCTTAATCATAGCTAAGGCCCTGTCATCCACCTTTCTCATTCTTTCTCTTACAACAGCAGTTCCAGCTATGTTTGCACCTTCCTCAACTGTAGCTTGTGGACCATTCTTGATGGAGTTTCACAAATCAACATCATTGTAGCATACGGCTGCTTCAAAAAGCACTTTCCACTTGGTAAAGTTTTCATGTCCATACAATCTTGGTATCTTGTTAGTAAACACCTCTTGTTCTTCATATCCAGACATTTTTAAAGACTTAAAATCAGTTTCTTTGTAGAAAGCAAAGTTTTAAAATAATCAGATCTGAAAACAGGTTGTCCAGATCTGATGTCTCTGATACGATTAGAGCAAGATTTATATAAAAAGATTAAAGTTTTGATTAAAATAAGGAAGAGAAAACATCGGTAGATTGTAGATCTGGAAGAAAAATGAAGAACAGAGCTGCTGACGTCACGAATCAATGGAACAGTAGTCTGCTTACGTCATCTTTCTTCAAATCTTCAATCAGCAACAAGAATCTTTCCAAATTAGCAGTAATCAGCTCTGATACCACTTGTCAGGTCCCCGATTTCAGCTGGATCTTACTCAAATCATGTAATAACTCACACAAATAAATGTGCTGACAAGAGAGTTAATGACGGGTTGCTATATTTAGAAAGATTACTGTTTGTTAAAGGCGGAATCAATAACAAACAGGGTAGTTGTAATTAATAATCAGAGTTAGAAAACACAAACAAGATTCACTCATAAGATTTCCATTTATATAATATTCATCATACAAAAGGTAATCGATTTAGGGTTTCTTTTAGGAAAACAGCAGTAGCTCAATAAAGATTATTGTATTCAGCCGCCTATTTTTCCGTGTTGTGTCTCTCTGACCTCAGGTGTGCCCTAATTATTCCTTTTATAGGCCTGACACCCTTGGACAGTTGTCATTCCTTCTAGAAACCCTAAATGATAAGACATATTCAAGTTACATATTCAGAAATAATCCTAAGTGTAAAACAAGTCTTCCGGGTAGGCTTTGCATCAATCTTGTATTTCCAAGTATGCTCTGCCATCCTTTAGGACTTGGTAATATAGAAGTGTGCTTGGGATCAGTTTCCGGGTAGACTTTTCTTGAAGAGTATTTTATCAAGTAAAATACTCACCAGGTAGACTTCAATCTTCTTGACTTTGTCAGACTTTGCCCAACAAACCCATACGAGCAACCTTGTTCTTC
The DNA here is from genome assembly GCF_021521415.1 of Bidens hawaiensis. NCBI lineage: Eukaryota > Viridiplantae > Streptophyta > Magnoliopsida > Asterales > Asteraceae > Bidens > Bidens hawaiensis. The sequence goes on from NW_027498014.1 coordinate 41,049, forward strand.
AATGGTCCCTTCAACCCTTTGCTAGAGAATAGGTTATTAGCAAAGTGTGCTTGGTAGTAGCACTGTTCCTTGCTTGAGTTGAACCTTGCCCGATGATACTTGAGATATATCATTAAATCATCAAGCCTACTTGGACCATACTTATTAATGAATACCTTGCCCGGTCTTCCAATTACTTGGCTTCATGAGCTTGGTTAGCCTAAAGCTTACTCGGAAGTGAACTTTACTTGGCTATGAAGAACAAACCTGCTTGATACAGTGCACCATGCCCGGACTTGCATAAACTAGTGAACCTTGCCCGGTAATACACTAATTTGCAAACCCTGCTCGGATTTCCACTAAAGAAGACTTCAAGAATATAACCCTGCCCGATAGACAAAATATCGTACCTGGCTAAGTAAAAGCTTTCTCGGAAGTCTAAGGTGTGCCTGGATCCATACTTAGCAAATTCTGAGGAGGTTGAGAAGTTTCCAATCTTCCATATGTTCCACAGAACAAGTCTTTGACTTAACAATCTCCCCCTTAGGTCAATTTCTTAACTCAACAAAAACTGAAAAAGGCTTATTTAGATAAAATAGAGGCACAGAAAAAGGACTTTTCCAAACTAAAATCTGAGTTTAGTTTGAAATGTTGTTACCATCTTGATGCCAAATAGAAAATTGTCGAATTAACTGCTGAACTAGAAGCCTCTAAGTTAGAAGTCTTTAATTTAACTGAAAATTTTAAAAGGGCTGAATATGATTTAAACAGTTTGATGGCTCCAGTAAGGTAGTTAATTCCATGATTGAAAATCAGTTATGGTTGAAAGAGAATGAGGGTGAGGGTATAGGATATAGTCAGGTACCCCTACCATATAATGACAACTACACAGGTTTTCCTCTTTCCAAAGAGCAGGAAGAAAAGGTTAAAGATATGAAGTATGGTAAACCAGCTAACAGTGAAAACAACGATTCAGTAGAAATTATTGCGTCCACTTCAAAAGTAAACGACTCTGATGTGTTGACTTCACGTGCAGAGAAAGTAATCGTTGAGGAATGGACTGATGAGGATGATGACTCCAGTGTTTCATTTAATAAAGACTTTAATTATGATGTTTCTTTAAAAATACCTGTTTTGAATTATGTTATTTCGACTGTTTGTTTGGGCTCGGTTTTTAAGAGCAAGGATTTTGGTGTGGTTGATTCCGTTAAGACTTTGAATTATGATAATGTGATTTCTAATAAGTTTAAAAAATCAAAATATTCCAACAAATACTCATCGCCTAAGTTTGTTAAAGATGGATGCTCTAATGACAAACAAGGTGGTAAGTTAAATAATGTGAAAAATGGTAAGCGTCAATTTAAGCAAACTGGTCCACACAACCAGTCCAGACAAGGAGTTGCCCAAAATAATTTCTATGTAAAACGTCAAACTTGTTTTAACTGTGGCACTCCCGGGCATATTGCCCGAAATTGTCCATATATCCATATGTTCCTTATTATGGATTTTATCAGAGGAATATGCCTTATATGCCTCTAATACTTACAGGAAAAAATTCAGGCATAATCAGGCTAATTCCTCTGACGATGATTGGAACAGAAACAAATCTGGCAGGTTTAGTCCTCATCAGACCAAGCCTAATATGTTTCGTAAAGAGGGTAGAAAAGGTGCTTCGGTTTCAAAAACGAACACAAATTCTAAACCGAAACAAGTGGAAAAGACAAAATCGTCATCTTCTAACCCTCAAACACCGGAGATTAAGTCATCCATTCGTACATATAATGCCAAATCCTTCAATGGTAGACATAAATGGTTGCCTAATTTTCCGGTAAAAGAGTCTTTAAACTCAATGTTAGATTATCAAAAGGACATGTCATGGAAACCTGTGACAACCTTAGATGAGTCAGGGTCACCCAGTGTAACTACGGACCGGGTACCAAAGTCTAACTAATCTCACACATCATGCAGGAACAGCTATGGAGGAATATCATCTGACCTGATGTTGATAGTGGTTGTTCCAGACACACGACATGAGACATTTCCCAGCTACATGACATTCAAATTTTTAATGGTGGGTATGTGTCCTTTACGGTAGGAGAAAAGGGGAAGATTACGCAGAAGGATACTGTAAGTAACGGTGTTATGAAATTCGAAAATGTTAATTTTGTTCCAGAGTTGAAGCACAGTTTGTTGAGAGTGTCACAAATCTTTGATAAAGGGTTTTCAACTCATTTTACTAAGAAAGAGTGTTTGATTTTGAAACCTGGTATCATCATACCAGAAGACTGGATTCTTGTTTGATCACAAAGAAAAGATAATGCTTATGTGATCTACATGAACAAGAATGTTCCTGATGATCTGTTTGTTTTCGAATGTGTCAGAACATAATGCCATGCTTTGGCATCGTCGTCTTGGTCATGCTAATATGAAAAACTTGAACCGTCATGCTAAAAATGGTTTGGTATGTGGATTACCCATCAAAGATTTTGTTACTATTGAAAAATGTATAGCCTGTGCTTTGGGTAAACATCATCGAAAAACACATAAGCCAAAATTGATTAATACCATTTCATCTGTTTTTCAATTGCTACATATGGAACTTTTCGGTCCGGTTCATGTTTTGAGTCTTTCTCGCAGTTCTTATTGTCTCATTATTACTGATGACTACTCACGTTTTACTTGGGTGTTTTTCTTGTCAAATAAGAGTGAAACTGCAGAATTGATCAAGAGGTTTGTGGTGCTTATGGAAAATCAACTGAATCTTAAGCTGAATGGAATTCGCTGTGACAATGGTACATAATTCAAGAATGCCTCTTTGAATCATGTTTGCTCAGAAAGAGGGGTGCTTTGTCATTACAGTTCAGCTCGGACACTGCAACAGAATGGTGTGACTGAGAGGAGAAATATGACTCTTATCGAGGCAACGAGAACCATGTTGTGTGATTCTAAACTACCATTATTCTGGGCCGAAGCTATTAATACGGCATGCTATGTTCAGAATCGGGAAAATAATCAACAAGTCTCAAATGAAAACTCCATATGAGATTGTTTACGGTCATAAGATCACAGTTTCACACTTCAGAACGCTTGGTTGCCCATGTACTCTACTGAATCTTGAGTTAACTCCAAAATTTGGGGCCAAAGCTGATGACTGTTACTTCGTTGGTTATGCTGGTCATACTGCCTACAGAGTCTACAATAAGTCAACCAAGCAAATTTTGGAATCATATGATGTTCGTTGGTTGGAAGAAAACAAAACTGATACCCGTGTTGGTCCTGACTGGCTATTCGATTATAATGAACTCTTTAAACCGTTCAATGTATTTCCGGTTATCAACACAGAAATGCAGGTGATGCTACCGTAGATGCTGAGAAAGAAGACCCACATGCAATATCTCACATATCTCCAATTCTGGATGATGATCTCACAAAGCCACTTGATGTTACTCCGCCCTTCTCCGTTAATCAGCTAGAAGAAGTTACTGAAACTGTGTCTTCACCTTCTTCAGAAAATGCTCCAACAGTTAAGGGGGAGAGTGGTATTCGTCAAATTTTTGGGAGCACCTTGTTTCCTGATGTTATTCCAAATGAATACGTTGCCAGCACCTCATACTCACATAATACGGCAGCTTCTGGATGGAAGAATCATCTCACTGAAATTGATGAGAATTTATCAAACCTACCTCATGCCGGAGTTGTTCCCGAGCAACTGATTCCAACAAGAACTCAATGAAATCATCCAATAGAGAATGTCATAGGTCCTCTTGAAACAGGCGTGTCCACCAGAAGTCAGACTTACCACATAAATAGTTGCCTATTCTCTTGTTTTATCTCTCAGATTGAGCCAAAGCCGGTGGAAATGGATCTTCAAGAACCAAGTTGGGTGGATGCTATGAACGAAGACTTGAATCAGTTTGATAAATTGAAAGTATGGAGATTGGTTGAACTACCAAAGGGAAAGAAAGCACTAACGAGATGGGTTTTCCGAAACAAGCAAGATGACACAGGGTTATCGTTAGAAACAAGACAAGGTTATTCGTTCGTGGTTTTCGTCAGGTTGAAGGTTTCGATTTCACCGAAATCTATGCTCTCGTAGCTAGACTTGAGGCCATTCAAATTTTCCTGGCTTACGCATCATTATGGGTTTCACGGGGTATCAGATGGATGTTAAGACCGCGTTTATGTATAGAGAGGTTAAAGAAGAGATTTACGTGGATTAGCCACCGGGGTTTGTAGACTCTAAGAATCCCACTCACGTCTACAAGTTAGATAAAGCGTTGTATGGGCTCCATCAAGCTCTTCGGGCGTGGTATGCTACATTGACGGCACATCTTCTGGGTCATGGCTATAAAAGGGGGACCATTGATCAAACTATGTTCCTTAAAACTGCCGGGAAAGATTTGATTATGGTTCAGATTTATGTGGATGATATTATCTTTGGGTCTACTAGTGCTGAGTTGTGTTCAGTCATTGAAGCGGTTATGAAGAAGAGATTCGAAATGAGCTCGTTGGGAGAAATGACAACATTTCTGGGGTTGCAGGTCCGTTAGAGCTCGACGAGAATTTTGCTGCATCAAGAAAAGTATGTTGAAGATATGCTTGCAAAATTTGAATTTCAAGATTCCAAGAGTGCTACCACTCCTATGGCAGAAAGAACTCTCCTGTCGTCTGATCCATAAGGGAGTCCCATAGATCAAATATACTTTCGATCGATGATCCATAATCGGGTCCCTGATGTACCTCACAGCCAATCGTCCTGACATCATGTTTGCTGTCTGCCAGTGTACCCGCTTCCAGGCTAACCCTAAACTTTGTCATTTAATTGCTGTTAAACGTATTTTTAGATATTTGAAGGGACAACGAAAGTTAGGTCATTCGTATCCCAAAAACTCATATTTTGATCTCTATGCTTTTGTTGATAGAAATTATGGTGGAGATGACATTGACAGGAAATCCACATCTGCTGGCTGCCAGTTTTTGGGAGATCGTCTCATCTCATGGTAGTGCAAGAAGCAACAAACGGTATCTACATCAACCGTCGAGGCTGAATATGTTGCTGCGTCAGCTTGCTGCTCACAAGATATCTTGATGCAACATCAATTGCTGGATTACGGTTTGGAATTTCTTGACACTCCTATCTTCTGTGATAATGATGTTGCCATTGCAATCGTTAATAATCCGGTTCAACACTCTACAACCAAGAACATTGATATTAAAATACATTTTATTCGTGACTTTTACGACCGAAAATTGATTCATCTTGAGCAAGTTCACACTGATAATAATGTGGCGGACTTATTTACAAAACCAGTCCGAACAGCCTGATTTAATGTGCTTATGAGTTTTCTTAAAATGCTTCGTTTCGAGGATTGAGTCTTTTTGGGTATAAATGTGTATATATTTTATAAATTTGCACATTTTAGGGGGAGAAAAACAAAAAGTCAAAAATAGTGTGTGTGCGTTTTCTTGTTTCATAAAAAATTCAAAAAGTCAAAAAGAGTGTATATGTGTGTCACTTTCGCTTAAAATTATGTCGGCTGCTCAAGTTTGAGGGACATATACTTGTATATGTTCGGTCTGGTCATCTACTTGTAGATTCACAGGATAACCATTTACCTAAAGACTGAAAGCATCTGGGGCGATTGTGATGTGCTTTTGTGTTTTGAATTCTTTCACTTAAAATTATGTCGGTAACTTTAAGTTGGAAGGACATGTATTTTCATATTTGTTTGATCCTGTTAACCACTTGTGGACATACGAGATAACCATTTACCTGAAAACTAAGAGTGACCGGGGTGACTGAGTTTTAAACCGTCTTCTGGGAAATGATATGATTATTCAGTTAACAACTTCATAAAGCCACAAAATATTTTCAAATGAAAATTGATTCAACCTTTGGAAAATGATAGATAAATTTTTTGTGTGTGCCTAACGAGTGAAGTTATTAAGCTTAAAAGGCTCTAGAACAATCATTGATTTGTATGGTAGTTTTCCATGATGCGTAAAAGCTAAAGTGATATAAACTAAATATGCTAAACTTACTGTGGAGAGTCATTTTGAAGAAATGTGCATGTCTCCATATACATCTCTATGAAGGATAGGCAGAAAAGCAATTACCCAGTCATACACGAGTCCGTTAGTATGTTGATCACCACAAATATTGTGCTATCATACTGTAGTGATCCAGATTCGGGACTTACAAGTGTCTATTATTAAAAAAACACTTCTTTGTTGAGTATGTATATAGTTTGTGTCGTTATTTTTTCAAAAGCTTAAAGGGTCAAACTAGAACTACAAGGGTGAGGCCTTCAAATCTGTTTTGAACACCCTGAATGAAAGGCATTTAAGTCCAACATTCAACCTTAAAGCTTAAAGGTTTTGTTGCTTTTTATAAATTTTTGATCAAGCACTAAGGGGTTGAAGTCAAATTGGGGTGATCTGGGGGAAAGCCAAATACACTTTGAGAAGAGATAGGAGGCATCACGGGTCCATAAGTGATGACCATCTAAGATTTATGCCTAATTGAACCTAATCCATATCACCGATGCGATGAAAATCATGCTAAGTATGTTATACCTGCTATCAACCTGTTTCTTTATATCATAATAACGTTGAACATGAATCCTTGTGAAAGTACCTTAATCGGTAAGATTCCATGTTCGGATCTTTTCATAAAAGAGACAAGTTTATCAAAAACTGAAATTTGATCCCAATTCTGTTAAATTATAAGAAGACTGGTATTTCATGTTATTTTTGTTCACTTTATTTTGTTCTTTTTTTTTCTTCTCGAAACTACTCTCCTCGAAACACATGCTATAGAAAGGTTAATTCCAATTTGGTTAAAATGTGCTACACCATGAGATTTTTTAAAAATTGTTGGTAACTGGTTTTGGGCTAAATTTTGAACTGAGCTTGTTTGACTGGAACCTCATGGGTTCTCGGTCCACTTGATTGGGAGCATAAAAGTGTTTATGGTCTTTCAGTTTGGGTTGGTCTGGTAAAGTTTATTTGGGTTCTCAGCCCACCAGGGTTGGGATATATAAGGCCTTGGATCTGGCATTATTGTTATTAATCTTAGTTCACCTTCATAATTACTCTCTCTAGCCGAAAACATAAGTCTCTTAGTATTCTAATCAAGTTTGCTTGTATCTTGATCTCCTTGTGCTCAATAACATGTAATAGATGGACAGATAATGTGCTTGAGGGTGTGATTTCTTGATTGACTCTTAGATAACGTCTCGTGTCCATGTTGGACGTTCGATATAGAGAACTCATATTGTTTGAATGTTTGCCATTGTTGGGACCCTAAGATATTTTTGCAGGTCACATCCGTGGCGATTCCGGTCTTTTGGAGAAGACAACACGACTCTCTAGGCAGATTCAAGGGTTTTCTGTTTCCAGTCTGTCTGACCGAAAACCTTTGGTCAAATCAAGAGTTTTCGGTTGACCGAGATCTCTTATCCCTGACTGAGAACTCCTATTCACGGTGGGACTGCACAGAGATCATATTCCTCTGATCGAGAACTCCATTATTTGACCGAAATCTCCTCAGATGGACAGAAAACTCATAGTTTGACCGAGAACTCTCACCTTTTACCATTTGTGGACAGAAAACACCTTCCTAGTCCTAAATCCATTATAATATTGTTATTGTTTTTCATTTATGGTTCATCTAATATGTTTTTTTATCACAATTGGTCCTTCATGTTTTATAAATTAACAATTGTGCCCTTAAGCTTATGATTGTTATTCAAGTCATGTGAATATTTGCTAACTTGACTCGTTTGTTGCAGTAATGGCTGATAAGGCTCCTTTAAAGTTTGTTAGCATAAATAATATTGTTGGATACCTATTTGATCCACCACTGAAACACAAGGAGTTCAAGTCTATGATCGTTGGTCGCAACACTTGTCGGATTTCTCACGCTTTACGAGAAAATCCTATCATTTGCAAGAAGACGATCACCGAATTCTAGAACAATGCTTCAATCAACCAACGAGGACCAGGTGGAGTTGTTTCTATAGACTCCAAAGTGCAAAAGAAGCCGGTCGTCATCACAAAGGCAATATACGCGAAGTTCTTTCATTTGGGGATCAACCTGATTACCCAACGGAATACACGACTGCTGCGATTTCTGAGATCCTTACAAGAATGGGCTACGAGGGATCCTACCCTCCTGCAATCAAGAAGCTATATCACCCGTACTGGAGGTTTTTGATACACACGTTCTTTACGTGTGTGTCGGGACGAAAAGGAGGATCCGATGAGATTAGCCACACGCAGATGTCGGGTGTAGTTGCTCTGATCATGAATTGGAATAACAACTATTCCAAGTTCGTTTTTGATGAGATGATGAGCAACTTGAAGGGAAAGAAGAAAGAGATGTTTCTTATGTATCCTCGGTTCTTACAGATGATCTTTGATTCGCACTACACTAATATCGTTAAATCTGTTGAGAAGCTGGATATGGAGTCGATGGGACCCAACACCTTTGGGTTGATGAAACAGTCAAGGAAAGGGGAGAAAGTTGTGTACCAGGGTCTTCATGATCTGGTTAAGTTTTGGGCGTTTTGCTGAAACTGAGACTGTTCAAGTTAGAGCTCAAGTTGCTGAAAAACATGTGGCACCAGTTCAGAAGCGTGCCGCTACACTTAAGATTATTTCAGATGATGAAGATGAGGAGACTCCCGTGCAACATATGGAGTCTGAACACCGTGAAAAAGAAGCTGCTCCGTCTGCTGAGCAATAAAAGATTTTGAAAGCTTCAAAGAATTGCTGCATTCCACTGCCTTGAAGCCTCCTCAAGAAGTCACTGTGAATGAAGATGATGATGCCCCTGAGGAACCAGCCGCCGATCTCATTCCACGTAAACGAAGAAAGAAAGATCCGAGACCTGGCGTGCTGATTTCTGAAGATACACCAACAACAACAACAAGCCAACAACAACAACAACATCAACACGAGTCGGAAGTTCCTAAGAATCATGTTGATCCGAGTCCATCCAGTGCTGAACCTCAAACACAGGAACATATTATTGATGACATTGCTCAAGATTTTGACTTTGTGACTGAGATTCCACATTTTACTGAACCATCGGGATTGTCTGACCCAATTGATCAGGGTCAGTCGAGCTCGAGTGGTGCTGATAAGATTGCCCATATTTTTACCATGCAAGATCAATTTCTGTAGAATAAGGGAAAGGGGGTCGTACTGGAAGCTGAACTGGTATACGTACAAGCTTTACGACGTCGAGTCTTTGAGCTTGAACAAGACTCAGTTGTCAAAGATATACGTATTCAAGAACTTGAAGCTAGTAACACCGATAAAGATTCCAAGATTAAAGTGCTTCAGTCTGGTATGGGAGAATTGACTTCTATATATCTAGACCTCCAACAAAACTTGTTCAGAAGTTTGAGATGAATTCAAGAGCAATGATGATGTAGCTTCAAAGACACCCGATGTAGATCAAGGTGGCAGTTCCAGTGGTCATCCTACTGCAAACATAGATGAGTCTGAGACACTGGAACAATATATGTATGCCCCTCCAATGACAAGTGAGAAATCAGACTGACTTCAGAAGAATATCATGATTATGAAGAACTCAAATCAAAATGTTGAATCTTCTGATCATCCAGATAAGTTCATTGTCACATTTCAAAAGGGTTTTTCTGACAGGTACGGTGATCGTTCTGGGTCATGCCTTGGAGATTTGATGCTGAAAAGAATATGTGGTGGGTTAAACGAAGGTCTGGGAACACCGAGTACTACAAGAAAATGAAAGACTTTGGATCTTGGACAAAGGTGGATCTCAGTGACCTGATCAATGCTCCAATCCACAACCCAATTAATGATAAGAGAGGTATTGATTTCTGGAACTTCCAAAGGAGCCAAGTTGATAAAGGCTTTCCGAACATGATAACTACAGAATCTTTTATAAAGAAAGCAAAGGGGGTCAAGGATCCAAGGACAGGAAAAACCATGGTCAATGTGATGTGGCCTGCAACAAAGAAGGCTACTCATATTCCTGTGCCTAGTGCAATACCAGATGGGACTTTGGACAATATGAGGTTCTAGATGTTTGATAGTGAGACTGATACTGTTGTCATACGATTACAAAAAGGTAAAGGATAATACAGGTTTGTTGATCCGAGAGACTTGCTTATGTTTGGAGAACGGGATATCAAGACCCTCAGCACATTTCAAATAATTGTTGATCCAATCTTTGAAGCTGCTGCAAAGGAATACACCAGAATAGCAGCTTCCATTGTCAGAACAGGTTATTGGGCAGGTGGTCTAAAGGAGGCCGATGTTGATATTATAGAGTACGACTAAAGGAAGAAGCTACAAACAAAGGGGGATTGTTAGGTACATATTTGATGGTTTGTACTTAGTTATGTGCTTGTTGGGCTTTGGTTTGGGTTATGAATGTAAACCGAGATCCTTTATGGATCTCGGTGGGATTTGGGCTTTTTGTTGGGCTTGGGTGTTGGCTACCCTATATATAGATCATATTGTATAGGGTTTCGGTTGGTTGTTCATTGATTTGTTGGTCGTTCACTTGTTAATTTTGTTGAACGAGTATTGTATTGCTTAAGCATTGGACGTAATATATGTATGTTTTGAAGCATCCCATTGTGTTTTACGTATTCTTGTTCATCGTTCTTGAATCATCTTGTGCTAGGATTCTGCACTAACATCAAGTTACTTGATATCATATTAAAAGATTCGTCTTTGGACTTACAAGAAATTACAGCAAGATCATCCGTCTTCGTTTGCTTTAGTGGTGAAACAAAGAATACATTGGAGGACATCAAGCTTCCTATTTACATTGAGGGAGTTAACTCCTTCCAAAAATTTTATGTTATTGATAACCTATCCTGCTGTAATGTGATTCTTGGCAGGCCTTAGATTCAAGAAATGAAAGCAGTAGCCTCAATGTACCATGAATGTATCAAGCTTCCAACCCCGTGGGGAGTAGTGAAGATTAACAGTGATCAAGCGGAGGCGAGGAACTACTACACTTCATCCATGAAACCAACCACAAAGCAGACCATCACATAGCAATCAAAGAACAATTCGAGAGAGGTGCCGGAAGCCAGGGAAAAGGATCTTAAAGAAGTGTTCATGGACCCTGAGGATCCAGACATCAAGGTGTATATAGGATCCGGTATCCTCAGAAATATTGAAGAGGATATGGTATCCTTCCTCAGACAAAGGAAGTCAACATTTGCTTTTAAACACTCTAACATGACAGATATCTCTAAGAAAATTATTACGCATAAGTTAGGGATAGATACTTCTATCAGGCCTGTCCACCAGAACGGAGGAAATTTGCGCCTGAAAGAAACGTCATTATCTAGGAAGAAGTCGAAAAACTTCTCAAGGCAGGTATGATTAGAGAGGTAAAGTATCCTAGATGGTTAGCCAATGTAGTGGTTGTTTCTAAGAAAAATGGAAAGTGGAGGGTATGTGTCGATCTTATTGATTTAAACAAGGCTGTCCCAAGGATCCTTTCCCCTTACCACACATTGACTCCATGGTGGATGATACGACATGACATGAGATGCTCACTTTTAAGGATGATTCCTCTGGATTTCAACAAATTTAGATGGAACCATCTGATCAAGAGGATACAACATTCATGACTCCTACCGGTATATATTGTTATATTGCTATGCCATTCGGACTAAGAAATGGAGGGGCAACATACCAAAGACTGGTCAACATGATGTTCAAGGATCAATTAGGAAAGACCATGGAAGTCTACATAGATGACATGGTAGTGAATTCAAAGAAAGCTGAGGATCATCTCAAAGATCTTGAAGAAGCATTCAACATCCTTGATATATACAACATGAAGCTTAACCCATCCAAGTGTCACTTCTGTGTTAAAGCTGGAAAATTCTTAGGGTACATGGTGACTAAAAGAGGAATAGAAGCCAGTCCTAAGCAGATTAAAGCCATCATTAATTTAAAGTCCCCGCTAAAAGATAAAGATGTCCAAAGACTGAATGGAAGGATTGTTGCCCTGAATAGATTCATTTCCAGATGTTCAGAGAAGTGAAAAGACTTCTAGGATATCTTGAGGAAGAATAAGAAGTTAGAGTGGACTCAAAAGCATGAATATGCGCTGAAGGCTCTTAAGGATTATCTATCCTCAGCGCCAGCCCTGATGAAACCAGTGGATGGCGAACCGTTATCCTTGTACTTAGCCGTCGCAGGAAATGCAGTTAGTGATGTTCTAGCCAAAGATCATGAGGACAACAGCATCCAGTATACTATGTAATTAAAAGTCTCTTAGACGCTGAGGTAAGGTATTCTCACCTTGAAAAGTTAATACTTGCTTTAATTATAGCCTCAGCTAAGTCGAGACATTATTTTGAAACCCATACTATTGTTGTAAGAACTAACCATCCTGTTAAGAATGTGCTTAGAAAACTAGAAATATCAGGTAGGATGGTCAAGTGGGCTATGAAGCTAAGTGCCTATGGTATATAGTATGAGCCTAGAACAACCATCAAATCACAAGCGCTTGCATAATTTGTGGCTGATTTCAGTAGTGACATGTAAAAGAAAGCTGATCTGGAGGTCCATCAACTAGAAGAAACCAATGATCCTTGGATCCTCTTCACAGATGGTGCATCAAATGTAAGAGGAACATGATTGTTCATACTACTAAAATCGCCATAGGGGGGACATAATACCACAGTCCATAGCCTGTGAGTTCCAAACCACCAACAACGAGGCATAATATGAAGCACTTATTGCAGGTTTACTTTTAACTAAACAAATGAGGATCAGATATCTTTAGGTTTACATACACTCTTTATTAATAACTAATCATTTTAACGGTTCTTACACTGTAAAAGGTGAAAATATGATCAAATATTTAGAAATTGTGATGGAGTTAGCAAAATCCTTCGAAATGTTTAGTATTGTACATGTACCAAGAGAAGGAAACGTTGGGGCAGATGCTTTAGAAAACTTAGCATCATCTTTAAAGATATTTGCTGTATAATCAATAATTTAGTATATGAGTTGTATAAGCTGGATTTTGGTATTTTTATTCAGCTGTATAATCAGTAATTTATTTTGTGTGTTAGAAGCAGTTTAAAGAGTAAAACCGCTTCAAAGAGAAACCCACTTCAAAATATATAAATAAACAAAACCGCTTCAAACGAAGGTCAAAATCCATTAGAAGTGATGAGCAGCTTCTAAGGTAACTTTTAACCGTTTCTAACAGACATGTTCTATAGTAGTGAATCATTGGTAGAAAAATATTAACATCTATCATACAAAATTTGATTCAAAACATGGAATAACATTTACAAGAACATGTTTTTTTGATATTTGGAACATAAAATTTCATAAAATAATTGTCATATGGTAAACAAAATGTCACAGATATATGAGCACTACTCCAAAGAGAATTTACTAAACATATATACCAGAAGCTAAAATATTATTTTCAATCCATTCCCAATTAAGTATCAACATGCAAACAATTCAACTGACTTGACACCCATCAACGGCGACACCCTTAGCCGTGGGGCAAGTGGCCAACGGACAGTGCTCGCCTTCGGTCCCCCACCATTCAATGGCTGTGTCAGTCATGGTGAGAGAAAAATAGATAACTATCCCCATGAAAGCCAAACCGGCATCAAGCGCTGCCGAGAGGACGTAGTTGTACTTCTGCCACCACTTTTTCCGGTACTTGAGCACGAAAAAGTTGAAAATGGTACCCACAAAAACCCAGCAGTTAAAATTTAACGTTGTGGCAGGAGGCATTGCCGCGCAAGACCCTAGAATAACTGGTAGGTTGATAAGTTTGATCCATTTCTTATTTGGGAAGGCAATCATAATAATAATAATAATAATAATAATAATAATAATAATGTTTGCAAACTAAAAATCCATCAAAGGACTATAAAACTGGACTAAATGAATTGACTCTTTTAAAAGATCATGTGAATTGTGAAGAGTTATGATTTTTACAAACTTGTTTATTTAAAAACCTAATTACTTTTGATCCTATCAAATTTACAGAAAACTAACTACAACCAGCGCGCTAGGCATGTAACCTAAAACTTGGCAAGCCTTTAAGGTAGAAAAAGTGTGTGAGGCAAATTATCTTACACATCCATCAATTATGAGACATTGACCTATATTTTGAATCAATGCAATTATTTCAATAGTCAAACTGAAATTAAAAAGAAAGGCAATGACTATTAGATTTTATCTTTGAAAAGACAAATTTATTTTCATCAAAATCTTCCTAACCTTGCATTTACAAGGATTTAAACTAACTACCTCTATTTTAAAAAGGTGGACTTATACCACTAAAGTACTAGACCATTTGATTAATATCGTTTGATCAAAGAGAAGTGATTTTTAATTCTTTTTCATTTTTTATCACTCATCCATATATACATATTTAACAAACTGAAAGGCAACTAAATAGTTGTAGCTTGAAGGAGTAAAAAATATTAAAAATATTTTTTTAATTCATTGTACCTAGTAAGTACATACAACAAAATATATATATATATATATATATATATATATATATATATATATATATATATATATATAACTTCAAACAAAAAACAATATTTTATAAAAAATATGAGAAGACTTTAAAACAAAGTACACCATCTAAATATATAGGTTATAATAAAAAGTGGAGTATGTCTAAAAGTGTAAGAAATAATCTGGTGCATTAGATATATTGATCTAACGGTGGATATGAAAAATGTGTTTATTGTGCGGTGTGTTTTATTTTAGTTACAGTGTGTTTTATTATATCTAATGGTGAAAACACACTTCCTACACTTCTTAGAAAAAATCTACTTCTTATATATAACCTTGCTATATATATATATATATATATATATATATATAAAAGTTCAAATAAAAAATAATTGTTTTGTGAGAATTGTGAGAAAACTTTAAAATAAAGCACACCACCTAAAAATGACACTATATCATGTAAATACGAAAATATACGGTTTTTAAAATCTACCAGCCTTAACCATTAGATCCTAGATCCAAGAGCTTAGATTTATTCTTATGTTTCACACAAAACTATTATTTTTTACGTTAACCATACTATATATATATATATATATATAGATAATTTAATTTACATTACAATTATGACGACACATGTTGTTACATGTAAAATGTTAATGATATTTTTTGTTTTTCATATAAAATATTAATGAAAAGTGTTATCTTACATGTAAAATACTGCTTTTGACATGTAAAATCTTTATAAACTGTTGTTTTATATGTAAAATGTTAGTGAGATTTGTTGTTATACGAGTAAAATGTTAATGAAAATTGTTATTTTACATGTAAAATATTACTCCCTTCGTCCCATTAAAAGTGTTCACACTTCCTTTTTTATTTGTCGCATTACAAACGTCCACTTTCAAAATTTATTAGCTAAATTCCAAGTTCACCCTTAAACATAACTAACATTAATAAACAATTATGGACCCAATTTAAAATGACATTATTGCCATTTGGTAAGCAAAAGAAACAATAATTTAATCTACCTTAAACTTTGTGTTTTTCAAACTAATACACTTTGATCGGGACGGAGGGAGTAAATTTTATACGTAGAATCCATAAATAACTGTTGTTTTACATGTAAAATGTTAATGAGATTTGTTGTTTTACGTGTAAAATGTTAATGAAAATTGTTATTTGCATGTAAAATCTTAAAGAACTATTGTTTTACATTGGGATGAGCTCGGGGTGGTACCAGTGATCCCAAAAATCCCAAATATTTGGTACCGGTATTTCTTGCAAAATTCGAGAAATACCGGTACCGATACCGAAAACTTAAAACTTAGTAACCAATTTTGTGTCATTCCTACTTTTCCTACAAAACTATGTATTTTTATTTAACCCTTATATATATATATATATATATATATATTACAATTGGGATTATATATAATAGAAATAATATGTACCTTCCATTGAACAAGATGACATGAGTTACGGTAGATATGACGGCAGCAAAACCAATGCCATAGGTAAGGGCGAAAAACGTACTCATATGTATTTGGCCCTGTTTCTCGTACTGGGGCATATCTATCTCAAAATTATTGTTCACAATCGCTGACACATTATAAGTTTGTCCCCGATGATCAAATAGATGAGATGAGAAAATGGAGAAAGTTTTGGCATCATACATGTCAAGCCCCCAATAAGCGATGGGGATAATTATGTACATCACGATCACAAACCCGATGTAAACATTTGCGATAGCAAAAAAAGGGGTGACGAGTGGGCTTCCAAGAAACGATGCTATCACCGACCAATCTACAATGAACGATAGAAGCCCAAGCCCTTTCATGCCCGAACCGATTTGTTGGGCGGTTATAGATTTTGAGAAAACGAGGCACAATATGGACAAATTGGAGAGTGTTGGGAAAAGATATCCGGGGACAATGTACCACAAGAAACTACAAGCAAGTGCGATTACGAAGAATTTTGCTCTGGACATTCCTGCTGATGCATCTGTCTCATGAAGAGCCCTGACAAAAATAATACAAGTTATGTACAAGTTAAAACACTACCGGACAAAAAGCTAGTAACCTATATTATATCATTTGTCTATGACTGCTCGAATGCAACACATAATGCATCAATTCTAAGTGGGAACACCAATTAAAACATGCACCATCCATCATTGATAGAGATATTATTTTTGTATAAGTGATCGATGAAGTCGTTACGCCTATATCCCGAATTGATCGATGTTTATAATAAAAAAGAATTCAAACATCAAATAAATACATTATAATAAATCTTAATATTATTATTTGATGTGAACATTACTTCTTTAATTAAATACTTGAAAACTCGTTTATTTTGATTTAGAAGTGATATCAATGTATATAGGAGATCTATTGAGAGAATGTAAAAAATAACAGGAGATAGTGCGGTGAATATTGAATATATTTTCTTAAAAATTCAAAACAAACTGAATATATGCATATATATAGGAACCTGAATAGCGAGACTTGAACAAGAGAACTCGGCCACCACATCTGAGCAGGCTCTACAACATATTTTCTCAGAAAACCAGCCCAACCGTAACCTAGTACCTGTTCATATATAATTAAAACACCGTTTATTTTTTCTTTCAAATAGTCACGAGAAAGCTAAATATATATTTAATATGTAGTTTAGCTAGTTTTATATACAATATTTTGAACTAACCACACACACGTACAGATTTCTAAACATAAAAAAGAATTTAGGTTTTGAATTGCAGTGCTTGTAAAAGAATATGGTTTGGTAAATCACTTTGTAACTAGCTAGGGTTTTATTATTTAAAAAAAACGTTAGGGTTTAATATTTAACCTGCGTAGTGATGACAAGGATCCAACTAGCGAGAAAGGAGATTTTGCGATGATAGAAAGCTCTGATGATATCAACAATCCCGACCGCATAGGCGGATCCACTTCCAAAAGCCGATCCGGCGTTGGCAAAAATGGAGATAAGAATATGCTCTTTGACGTTAAAGGGGCCTGGATTCAAGGAAAACTGGAAGCCTAAGACGTGAAACGTTTTCCCCGGAAGAACAGCCGCCATGTGGAAGGGTCGCAACTTGAACGGAGATCATTGATATTATGAGGGGCTCGGTTCGGTAGCTGAAGAAGGTGTTGAGGAACGAAAGGGTTGCACACGAGATGATTCCCAGGAACCACATCCGGAATGTCCATACGGGCAGTGATTCTAATTCATCCGCCTCAATCGTCGTCTTGTTGTTGGATGCTAATTTTCCACTCTCGGTATCCATTATTAGGGTTTTCTTTTCAACAACGAATATGTTATGTTCTTGTGACGACAATTTGAAGGAAGAATCTGTAGGATACCTTTTTATGCTAGCTGTTTTTTTCTACTAGGTATCCTATTACTCTTTGAAATCTGTACAGCAATAATAATAATAATAATACAATATTTTTTAATTTAATATCTTCACTGCCCAATTTAATAGGAACTCAATAAATTATGGCTTCTTTTGTGAAACGTTTTTTCTACTTTTACCAAGTATCCTGTTACTTTTAGAATCTTTTTATTTCATCAATTTTCCGTTTTTATTTATTTTGTTACTCTTTTAATCTCTTAATGAGCTGTTTCCATCAATAATTTTAGTATATTACTGTAACTAACAAACTGCCCAAATTTGGGGAAACTATCAAATTAATTAGTTATGAAAAATATATCTAATAGATTACTCATGACTTTTAAATTTAAAATTAACGATAAACGAAATCTTGGCATGTGTTTGGTACACTAATTATGAATCTGGCGTGACAACATTTTCTTGTGCGCACACCTTGATATTGCGAAGTAATTGCTTTGGCACAACCGATATCAAGGTTATGTGTAGTGAAGGGGCTACAATTGGGGGCGAATTGTGACACGTGGCGCTCACTAAGCATGGAGTGGAAATTTGTTTTTGGAGTGTAATGGTGTAGGGGCTACAAGTTGGGCCCACAGTGTGTTTTTTTATTATTTTTTTTATAATTAAACTAATTAAATAAAAATGCATTAAAATTAAAAAGAAATACAAAAAAAACATAACTAAAAAAAATACATAACTAAAAATATTAAAAAACATAACTAAAGAAAAAAATAAAAAAAAAAAACATAACTAAAAAAAGAAACTAATATCCGTAATATTCGCGCATTTTTTCACGTCGGCGTTGCATCAATAATGCGGCATCCTCGTGAAACCCCTCCACTTTGAGGGATTCGTAGTCGTCTTTCATTTGTTTTAATTCGAAAGTCTTGTTCAGCTTTTCTTGTTGTTTGTTGGATGCTCGAATGTCGGCTCCAATTACGGTGACAATTGTTTCCAATCGACCGACCAACTAGTTTATTTCAACGGGCTCCGTATTGAATCGTGTTGACGACGAACCTTCCCCCTTATTTTTCCTCGATCTCCCGCGTGGTCGAGGCAACTCCTCTACCTCATCTTCGTCGGGTATATTCAAATCATCGGCTAAATTGACCGTGTCGTCGAGGAAGAAGCTACGAGCATCAGAGTGTGTGTTTGGTGTGCTCGGATTTGTCGACGACGATGTATTCGACCTTTTTGAAGGCCGGGATGAGCCGGCTCGTCGGGCGGCCGGAACGGTTGGTACCACATTCCATTTCGAGCAACGACGTAGCTTTTCCCAAGAACTCAAATACTTGAACGGTTTCCCGGGCCGCTCAACAGTGTAACCCTGAGCTCGAAAGTCGCTCAAGGCTTGACCTATAATGTCGATGTCGTTATTTCCGCTACGCCAGCCGGGCCCTTCAACCGGTTAATTATACCGGCAAATTTTTAACAGTCGGCGTTAAGCCCCTTCCAGTGGGCTTGAACCGCTTCTTTTCCCCGGTAGTCTTCGGGTTTACCGGTTATCGCGAGTCAAGCTTCAAATACTTTCTTCCAAAACACCCCGGTGGCAAGTTAGCTACAAATTAAATTTATTTGTAACAATTAGTATATATTTTAATAAACACTAAATACATTTTTAATAAATACTTAATATTAAAAAACTTACCGACGTCGGGATCCTCTGAAATGTTAATCCAAGCCCTTGCAAGGGCCACCTCCTCCTCCTCGTTCCAATGCTTGTATGGATCACGTTGCGCCATCGTCTCCCCCCGGTTGTTTTTTTTTTGTGTTTACGGGTCGGCTTTTTGCTTGAACCGGAGGCCCGTGACGTTTGCGTATCTGGTACCGTCACCGGCTCCGACTCCGGTGGTGTAGACCCGAACGCCGGCATTGTGTTTTGGAGGCTGAGAAAGTTGGCATACATGTTTAGGTTCAGGTCAGAAAGTTGATACGGATAGCTAGGTTGGTTCGGTTGGCTCGGTTGGTTCCATTGTAAGTTCGGTTGGTTCGGTTGGCTTGATTGCGAACCATACGTTTGACCGAAATCAGGGAATTGGTAGTTCGGTTGGCTCGATTTCGAACCATACGTTTGACCAAAACCAGGGAATTGGTAGTTCGGTTGGTTTGGTTGGCTCGATTGCGAACCATACGCTTGACCGAAAGCAGGGAGTTGGTAGTTCGGTTGGTTCGGGTTGTTTCTAGGATTCATTTTGTTTATTTTTTGTAAGAAATTGGGTATGATTTGTGTATAAAATGGAGAAGAAGGGTGTATGTTTATATATATATATATATATATATTGTTTTATTTTTATTTTTTTTAAATTTGACCATTTCAAAACGGTCATTTTATTAAATTATTATTATTTTCTTCTTCAACGGGCGACAAATATATCCCGCCCCCGCCCATTTTCGCCCAATTATCGCCAGGGGGACGGTGTTCCACCAAAAAATCGCCCATTTTCGCACATTATTCCCGTCCAGTACACAGAGCCTAATCTTTATATTATAATGTTACTTTTAATAAGGATAATTTAGTATAGGGATGACAATGAGTCTAGTTTGGGTTGGGTTTAGGTATTCCCAAACCCATAACTGGTTGAAAGTTCGTCCCAAACCCGTCGGGTTTTAATCGGGTAATTACCCGTCGGGTTTCGAGTTTTCCCATCGCGTTTCGGGTTTCTTATCGGGTTTTAATAAACTACCTGTGGGGTATACCCGGCTCAAAACCCGCTAGGTTTCTACCGGGTTTTGACAAAATATAACTAATCAATTACGTACAAAGATGGTTACTATAAACATAAAATGTCTCAAATAATTGGCATAAATAAGTTTCGAAAAATAACATATAGTGTATATATATATAATATAATAAGTTATATCGGGTACATCGGGTATATAATCGGGTAAATTGGTTTATGTATCGGGTAATCGGGTATATTATAAATCCCAAACCCGCGAAAAATTTCAAAACTAATCCCAGACCCGTCCCAAACCATAATGGGTCGGGTATTACCGTCTCATTTTTGTCGGGTTTCGGGTTTTCCCATCGGGTTCAGGTTTCATTGTCATCCCTAATTTAGGGGTGTCAATTCTTGACACGACCCGAAGCCCGACACGAACCCGACATGAAAAAGTTATAGGTTCTGGGTCGGCTGGCACGACCCATTTTCTTAAATAGGTCAACCCGAACCCGACAAGTTTAATAAAAGGTCAACCCGAACCTGACACGTTAAAAAGTGCGTTGACCTGTTAAGCCGTTTAACAATTTTGGAGAAGTTAACATTTTTATTTTAGAGATAAGATGTTTTAAATTTTAAAGTTAAATACTTAGTTTGCTGATTTTCATATATCAATTAATTTTAAATGTATAATATTTTGTTTTTACACTATTTTTATCAACTTTTTACTTATAATAATTTCAGTTTATTAAATCTAACAGTATATTCAATGGTTATTTTATTCGTTTGTTCTTATGTTGAGCTAAATATGTAAACATAAGTTTATTGAATGAGAACAAAACATAAATACAAAAAACAAATAGCTTTAACACAAATTATTAACAAGTTTTATATGAATAAGATTAATTAATTGTTTAGTTTAATACTAAGTCAATAGATGTTAATCATATTCGTATATGAACGTAAAATGGGTTGACCCGAAACACAACCCGAACACGACACGAATTTAAATAGGTCGACACGACCCGACCCGAATAAAAATATGGGTTGTGTTAGGGTTGAAGTGTAAGGCCAATATTTGTGACTTGCGATATCAAATTACGAAACTCGTTATATATTTTGTGGTCAAGTGAATAATTTTAGCCGACGAGTAAACCGGACACGAATCGAGAGCTTCGACACGCGCGTTTAACTTCAATGGGGATAAGGTTTCTAGAATGTTTAGCTTTTACTATATATAAAAGTGTTACGTGCTTTTGTATGGATGTGTTTGTAAGGTGTAAATCACCACCTAAGGGGAGCTCACCTTGGGTGGGTCAGTTCTATCTTTTATATATTAAATCTTTTAACCGACAACGAGATTGTTTCTTTATCTTATCTTTATATTATTTATGTTCGGTTGTTTAATTTACCGCACCCGTCTCGAAAACCGTGTCAAGAGCAAAACCGTTCGTCGTGGTCGTTTTGGGACCTATATGAAGTATCTCAACACGCTAACCCGCCAACCTGAAACTCATCAACCCGTCAACACGCCAACCGACACGATTGACACCCATAGGATAATTAATATATTTTATTTCTTATAAAAAGAAAATATTCAATTAAAAAATGTAATTATAAACAACTAATTCTAGTAAAACGTAATTTTAACACTAGAAAATTATTTAATATTAATGAAATGTTATTGTAAGATTATAGTTAAAAGTTAAATTCATTTTTCGTCCTTGTATTTTGCTTATTTTAACTAGTTCAATCAAACTCTTAAATCTTCACCTTATTATAATGCATTTTTCTATACTTTTTCGTTCTTAACATTATATATGTTTTATTTTTTCGTTTAGTCATCTCAAAAAGACTTAAATACCGATGTGCTCACTAAAAAGAGAACTTAAGAACTGTAAATAAATAGCGAAATCTAGTAAAAAACATGTTATTTTTAAGAAAAACAAAAAAAAAAAAGAAAGAAAATCGTCATGTCTTCTATTACAAGGTTACATTTAAAAAAAAATCAATCGCGATATTTCATATATATATATATATAAAAGGTTAAAATAAGAATAAGGAGTTTCATAGAAATGGTAAGAATTAGGGGTGCTAATCGGGTCAACCCGATCGGGTTTCGGGTTAATCGGGTCGGGTTTTTCTTAAAAAATATCTAACCCGAAACCCGACCCTATTAAGGTTCGGGTTAGTCGGGTTCAGGTTATTCGGGTTTCGGGTTAGTCGGGTCGGGTTAGTCGGGTTGACCATGTTTCTTTATAATTTTAAGTTGATTTTTATGTTTGTAACTCATGGGTTGCAAAATTTTTCACTCCACTCAATTTTCAATTTATTTCACAAGTAATTATCTTATGATTACATATATAGGCTTGTAAACGAACCGAACATACATGAAAAAATGCATTCCCGTGTTTGTTCGTTTAACTTTAAATGGATACGATCACGAACACTTAATCAAACAAATATTTGTGCTCATGTTCGTTTGTTAAAAAATGAACATGTTCGTGTTTTTTATGATCGTTCATTTAAAATCTAAACGAATAGTTCACGAACATTAATGAACACAATTAAACAAGGATAAACGAACTTGAAGAAACATGTACATACATTAACGAACACAAATATACATAAACGAACATAAATGAACACATTTAAATAAACAAAAATATAAACATATTATGGTGATATAATTTCTAAATGCAAATAATATTTAATTATTTTTTATTGATATGTGGACAAACATGAAAGAATGTAAACAAACTTAATGAATGATCATAAACGAGTGTTCACGAACATAGATGAACGAGTGAAACATTTGTTCATGTTCGTTCATTTATTTTAAAAGAATTTCCGGTCTAACAATTCATGAACAAGTAGAAAAATAATTAACTCATCTATAAGACTTTCAGTATTGACTTTTTAGTGCTTATTTCACACTTTTATTATTGTATTTCAAGTTAAGTATCATCACTAATCGGGTTAATCGGGTTAACCCGAAACCCGATTATTATTCAAAAATAAACCCGAAACCCGACCCTATTAACAATTCCGGTTATTCGGGTCAACTCGAATAACCCGATTAATACTTTTTGACCCTATTTAACCCGACCCTAATTAGCTTATTCGGGTTTGGGTCGGGTCGGGTTAATCGGGTTCGGGTATTTTGGACACCCCTAGTAAGAACCAACAAATTTTTAACATTTGACATTACAAATTATAGTGAAAGAACAATTCTAGGAAACTATTTTAGGAAACTATGTCGGTTATTGGTAATTTTAAATCACAACCATTGATTAACATGATCCAATGGCTATGATTTATGCATAGTCTTTTTAGAAAACTAATTATTTATATATATGGGTGGTTATAATAAAAAGAAATAATTTTCTAGGAAAAGTAAAAATTAATTTAAGCCCTTGTATCTATGATCTAGTGATTGAGATTGGTAGTTTTTAAAATACCAAATAGTTTCCTAGGATATAGGATTTAGACTAAATAGTTTCCTAACTCTAAATTTTATGTTATTTCTACTCTTCCTACAAAAATATGTTTTTTTTATTTTAACTCTTTTCTCTTTCTCTCTCTCTCCATATATATATATATATATATATATATATATATATTGTATTACATGTATATAATAGTGTTATATTACGTATATGTAATACATCAGTATTGTATTAATAGTGTTATTATATATAATATTGTATTACATGTATGTAATATTTAATATAACACCATTACAGATATGTAATAAAACAATATTATATGTATATATAATACAACAGTATTGCTATATTAGAAATATATAATACAACATTATTACATATATATAAAAAAGAATATATATATATATTATAGGTTCAGTTAAAACGTACCTCTTTTTCTACTTCTCATACCATTCTTTGTAAAATTAAAATAAAGCTTGTCGTATTCTACCATTTGAAGTTTGTCAAACAATTTTGTAGGAAAAAAAAGGTTCAAAATCACTTTGTTAAAAAATATGGTTTATTAAATTAAATATTTTTTTTAACTTATAACGAACTTAAAATGCTTTCTTTAAATAAATAAAAATCATTTTAATTACATTTGTCTTGTTAGTTATTTAATTTTTTTATTAATCGTACATAATGTAACAACTCGGGTTTTTTGTTTAATTTATTTATGTCTAATACCCGACTCGTTTTCATTTTCGGGTAAATTAATCAATAAAACATTTAAATTATTTCTTTTTCTTTATTTATTATTTTTAACTTTGTTAAATACACCTTAAAACTTTAGTTTAACCCCTTTTTATATCCACACCAAAAGTTTAGGTACTATTTTGCAATTATGATTAAAGATTTATATTATATTATTAACCCAAAACCCAAACTCGTATCCATTAACCCGTATTTGATCTAACCCATGACCCATTTGATTTCTTGTTCCTTAATCTTCGCATTGTACTTGTAATTGATCCTTGCAAATCATTCTCATACAAAAAACGAACTATACCGATACAACAATTAACTATGTCTTTTTATTTTAACCCTTATATATATATATAATAGTATTGTATTAATATTGATGTATTACCTACATTTGATATAACATTATTACATATATGTAATAAAACAATATTATATGTATATATAATACAACAATATTGTTATATTAGAAATATGTAATACAACATTATTACACACACATATATATATATATTATGGGTTCAGTTAAAACGTACTCCTCTTTTTTACTTGTCATACCATCCCTTGTAAAATTAAAATAAATCTTGTTGTATTTTACCATTTGAAGTTTTGTCAAACATTTTTTTAGAAAAAAAAAGGTTCAAAATCACTTACTTAAAAAAATGGTTTATTAAACAAAATATGTTTTTTTAACTTATAAAGAACTTAAAATGCTTTCTTTAAACAAATAAAAATAATTTTAATTACATTTGTCGTGTTAGTTATTTCATTTTTTTTATTAATCGTACATAATGTAACAAATCGAGTTTTCGTTTAATTTATTTATGTCTAGTATCTGACCTGTTTTTGTTTTCAAGTAAATTAATCAATAAAACATTAAAATTATTTCTTTTTCTTTATTTATTATTTTTAACTTTGTTAAATACACCTTAAAACTTTAGTTTAACCCCTTTTTATACCTACACCAAAAGTTCAGGTACTATTTTGCAATTATGGTTAAAGATTTATATTATATTATTAACCCAAAACCCAAACTCGTATCTATTAACCCGTATTTGATCCAACCCATGACCCATTTGATTTCTTGATCCTTAATCTTCGCATTATACTTGTAATTGATCCTTGAAAATCATTCTCATACCAAAAAACGAACTATACCGATACAACAATTAGGAAAGAAGATCGTGCAATGATATAGTTTATCATAATAACAAAAACAGTCTTAAGGGATTCGTATTACACTTTAAACACATAATCAAAATCCAATTAAACTGACATGCACTTTCCTCACCTCATTACTACGTAAACCCTTAACACAGTTACTCTAAACGAGGCCATCCTGTTCCCTAACGAATTCAGTTTCAGGCCGCGAGAAGACGATGGCCGTTCACTATCAATTCATGATCATTCCAGGTGATTAAAAATGCATCATAACCGTTTTTAAACCAATTTTAATAACCCTCTTGTTAATCAAAGAAACATATAACAGATTGATCGATTCAGATTGTTAGGGTTTATAATTCAATTGGAGTTTAATCAGCTTTCAAATTTGATTATTTAGTTCTCGGTTTATAATCAACTAATCAATTGGCTGGTGTGTGTGTTTTCAAGGCTAGAGTCGGCTGGGGGCGCAGGTTCGAGCCTCCCCCAGCCTAGCTTTTGTTAATTTATATTTTTTAGTTATTTTAATTTTTTAATGATTTTATAATTAATGTTAAATATAAAATAAACATTATTTTATTAAACCGACACCATTAAGTTTACCTTTCTTGACAATTAATTTCGTTATAAGTTTTCGTTATATATATATATATATATATATATATATTATTTTTAAACAAAAATATAATAAACGTGTTAAACATATTAACTATACTATTAAAATTAGATTTTCGTTAAAGATCCCCAAATATATATTTTATGATAATTATTTATTTAGACGTTTGTATTATAATTATTTAATAATATTATATATATATATATATATATATATATATTGCATGTTTTAATTATCTATGTATATATTTATCTTATTATTACATATTGTAATTAACTATTTAAACATTTATTTACTTAATAGTATTATAGTTATATCTCATATCATATTTATTCATTTATTTAGATTATTCATTAATATATCCGATTAAACATTTTATCAAATAAACAAAGGTGATTTTTTAAATAATAAAAGTATTGATTCTTGTAATTACATGACAAACAATAATATTGATTTTTGCAGTAATAATAACCGTAGAAATAAATCGTTCAATCCATACCATCCTATAAACGTAATTCAAATCATATCGAACCCCTAATTCCATTGTACATGTTATGTTATTTAAAATTAATTAATATTATATTATTTAACTATGAATCTTTGTCGGTGCATCCCGAAGGGTTTAACCGTTTACTTTCTCACATCATTCCTTGATCTTTTGTTCATCCGTTAAGATGAGTAATCACTCCCCTATTTTACTTCTTTTCAAATATTTTGGGGACTTATGTGTACCAACTATAGATTTACACATTTTATTATCTTCTCAAATGCAAATTGTTAATGTTTGTGTTGTGTATCAATTGAATGATTACTTGCTATTTGTTATTTGTTTATGTGTTTATTTATCGAATTCGGAGAGGTCCATCATTATAATCACATCATGTCGTAGTGGCCGGAGTCCGATCGCATGATAATGGTTTCACCGACAACTTAATTATTCTATCATGGTAACCAACGCCCGATTCACATGACAACGATTTAGCCCGCACGTCATTATTTGTTTGCAATATTTACATGCTATGGTTTGATTGTTTATACTCACGAAAAGCTGTTTTGCGGTTTATATATATGTACATATATATTATTGTTAGTGTCAAAACTGGTGATTTTCTCACTCAACCTCGTGTTGAGGAACCTATTCTTTTTTGTACGCATTAGCAGGTTATCAGGTTAGATTTTTTATCAAGATGAAGATCACGTAAAGATGACGTTTATGATTAAAACTTATTCAAGAATTATTTGATCTTGTTTTGAAATTTCTTTATACTTGATGTACTTAAGTGTTATTTGTTACTAAATAAATTAATTAGATGTTGTCACATGTTAAATTGCATGATAGTACCTTGTGAGTTGTGAACAATCAGTTCGCGTCCTGGCATTTCCACCTTAGGTTGGGGCGTGACACGTGAAGAATAATGATAATATGGTTTTATTAAAACGATTATTATTATTAAATTAGGGTGCATAAAATTAATGCCACATAAGAAAAGAACAAAACTTGTTGATCAAGCCGTTTGTTCTATAATATTTTTTATTTATTAAAACTGTATGATTTTTTTAAAGTAAAATATCTTTAAAAATTATCTTTAAACACTGTAAGGCCTTGATCCGGTGCCCTACTTTATCGTTGGATTTCATCATAAACACCGTTCTATATATCAAAGTGAATTAAAACTTTTCGCTGAATATAAAACTTCAACCATATATTACAAAATATAAATTTTTTGTTTATAACATCCAAATTGTCTTACTTAAAACATCACAAATAAAACATCATATCTTCATTTTTTATATGCCAGCCGCTTAGCCCATACCATGTGCCATCCTCAAGCCAGATTCTTTAATGTATTTACCCACGTTCAAACTAAAGTCAGCTACGCTGAGTTAGTTCTAGTTAATTAGGCAACATATATTTAATACACTTACTTACATATACGCATCCGAAGATGCATATTATATTGTAAGGCCTCGGCCCCGGTGCCCTACTTTGGA
Source organism: Bidens hawaiensis (assembly GCF_021521415.1). NCBI lineage: Eukaryota > Viridiplantae > Streptophyta > Magnoliopsida > Asterales > Asteraceae > Bidens > Bidens hawaiensis. Next base: position 69,576 of record NW_027498014.1, read on the forward strand.
CGTTGGATTTACTCATAAACACAGTTCTAAATATTAGAGTTAATTAAAACTTTCACGGAAATAATAAAAGTCAACCATTCATTACAAACATTCAATACTTGTCCTTAAAATATAACATAAAGTAACTTATTAAAACATCATGACAAATCTTCTTTTGATGCCAGTCCCTTCAAATCATGCCATGTCTCTCTCTCTCTCTCTCTCTCTCTCTCTCTCAAGCCAGCTGCTTCAATCTATTTACCCGCGTGCATACTTGAAGTCAGCTACGCTGAGTGAGTTCTAGTTAATTAGGTAACATACAATATATTCACATACTTATACATACGCATCCGAAGATACACATTAGATAATCTGCTTACCTTTCTTTCGTACATACATAAGAGTATACCTTTTTTCTTTCTTTCATTCATTCTTTCTTTCATACTTTTATATTTAATCTTACTTTACATACTTATATGTTTTAAAGAGCATTACACCCTTCTTCCTTGAGTATTGTTAGGGCTCAGTCCCCTTTCTTCCTCGGATATTACTAGGGTCCGGTCCCTTCTTCCTCGAGTATTATTAGGGCTCGGTCCCCTTCTACCTTGGATATTATTAGGGTCCGGTCCCTTCTTCCTAGAGTATTATTAGGGCTCGGTCCCCTTCTACCTTACAACCATGTCCCACCCTGACCAAAGGTGGCGGAACATGCCGGGGTGCAACCGATTGCCCAAATACACAAGACACTATTTAAAGCGACAATATTTAATCAACTCATTTTATTTCATAAATCAATAAACAACACATCTCGTTCATATAAACAAATTTGAAAACAAGTAGCAATCATATTGTTCGTTTTACTAATACCCTAATAGTCTCGATAACGTTTTTCGTCAAGTCCTCGAGTCAACAAAAGTCAAAACTGTAACATTTCATAAAATAAATTTTGTCAACACAAAGGTTGGTGAGCAATTCATAAATTTGAGCATATAAGTATATAGTAATAAAAGCCACAAAACTTGTATACGAAACGATAAATAAAAGCAACAACATGGATAATATGAGATCGCTAACACATTAGCGACACCTGCCATAAGAGAATACCAGATGGTTCAGGATTTTTATATGAGGTCGTTAATAAGAATACATTAACGACACCGTCTATAAATAGATTCAGATTTCATGAGGTCGTTAATAAGAATACATTAACGGTACCGTGCTATAAGAGAATACCAGATAGTTCACGGATTTATGAATCAACCTTCGAAAAGCGGTAAACACATAAGCATATAAGCATGTAAGAATAGAACACCAAATCGAGCAATTATTTTAGTAAAGTATACAATCACGTTTGTGGGTTTAAGATTCAAGTAAATAAAGCATTTAGTTTGATAGGTATGAAATGTCACCCCAAAACGAAAGATGGAAAAAGGGGTATGAAAGTACTCACCTCGATTGATGAATTGAGAAACTAATAAGTGATCGACATATAGAAAGCTTGTAAACGAAACGAACGAATCCGAGTTGAAAGCTAATTGAAAACGAATAAATAAAATATGTTAATGAACTTGAACTTTAGTTGAAACTACATTTGAACCATTGGACGAGAAGGTTCAGTTATAAATCGGGTTACCGGTTAATTTGTTAATGATTGGGGACTCGTATTTAATTGATAATTTAAAATAAAATGATATTATTTTATTGGGCTTTTAAATAACTAAACCAATATTAAATAGAAACAAGACGGACTTTAAATCAAGGGTTCGGTTTTTATAAATATGAATTGATAATAAAGCTTATAATAATATTATTAAAGATACAGATAGTACGGATAATAATGACTTTTAAAATATGTTATATATGTGTGTATATATATATACGCACACATATATGGATATATAAGATAATAAAAATATCAATAACTATTTCTAATAATACTAATATAGTATAATAATTATAACAATAATTATTATTAATAATAATAGTTAAATAATAAAAATCTTGGTATTAATTTAAAGTGTTGTTGATAAAAATATTAATAATAATAAGTAATATTGATAGTAAAAATGATATCATACTTGATGTGGGTTCGATTTCTAAACGGGTTCACAAAATAAATATAATAATATTATTGCTAATAATAAATGATAAAAAATATAATTTTAATAAATAGTAGCAATATGATCTTTAATAATAATATTAACAACTTTAATATTTATAATAATAATGATAATAATAACATTAACAATAATAATAATGATAATAATAATAATAATCGTTAAAAATAATGAGTTTTATATATTTAAATAGTTTTATACTAATTATACGACTTCTAACAACGATAACACCAAATCAGTTTTAACATGGGACTCGAACTCGGGTCTTGACGAGACGACTCAACAATCTAATCCCGAAACACAATTTATTAACAATCCAATTCCATATTTTATATAACAAATTAAAACCAAACTCTTCCCCACAACGAAAACACCCAAAAGCCTAAACTTATTACCTTTTAGAGGTTCGTATGGCCGTGGCTCTATACCAGGAAGAACCCGAGCCGAAGCCGACGGAGATTGGAAAACAGAAATCCGGAGGGAGAGACGAATGGAGAGAGACGGAGAGGGAGAGTGAGGGAGCCGAGAGAGAGTGTGAGAGCCGAGAGAGAGAGAGTGTGAGAGACGAAGAGAGAGATTGACGGAGGGAGAAAGAGAGAGAGGGAGAGAGGCAGAGAGGGTGACGGCGCGAGAGAGAACGGCGGGGAGAGTGAGGCCACGACGGAGCACCGGTGGCCGGTTTTCCGGTCGCCGGAAAAACCCGCGGAGAGAGGAAAGAGGGGTTTTGGGTGCGGCTGGGTGATGGGGGTTACCGGAAAACTAAGAGGGAGGAGGGAAGTGGTAGCGGCGTGCGTCGGAGGTGGTGGCCGTCAGGAGTGGCGGCGACCGGAAATCGGCACCGGAAAAAGAAGGAGAAAGAGATGGAGGTTGTATGTTAATGTGGGTAGGGTTAGGGTTTTGGGTTGGGTATATATGTATTATATATTTTCAAAAATGACCCCTCAAGTTTGATATTTGGTTTATAATGATTTAAAACTTGTATAACTTTAAAGAAATCCACTTTAGTCCCTAACGTTTACTTAACCGAGCTCATATATTATAAATAACTGTATTTGACAAACCCCACACATGCTAGAGTTATAACATCAATAATTTGATAAAATTCTGGTTCGGGTTTACAAGCTTAACCACAACTACGATGTAAAATTTATTAAAATAAAACGCGAAAAATCAATATGTTACAAAATGATTACAAAAAAACGAATATAAAACGAGACCCGAAATTGACGAATGTCACAAACCATACAATACCTTTCTTTATATATATCGTCATAAACTTTCATACATACTTTCAATATTTCATATAACATATATATATCATTTATGTAAAACAATCACATCTTCTAATGATCACCTTCCCTGGCGTTACGTGCAATATCTATGATCGTTCACGTACCGACAAGCATTCATTCATATCCTCAATAACTTTCACATTTACCACTTAAGGTAAGTGTATTAACTAATCACATCGAGTATGCACACATGCCCAAAAACATAACAAGGAATGGGGCTAGAAACTCACCTGTAAGCGATTCCATTATGAGTTTACGGTAATGCCCTTCTTGAGCTGTGCACGACTAACCGTGTATTCAATTAACAAGCATCACTTATCTACTCTTAATTATATTATATTTCTAAGTCATTTTCCGTTTTAAACGTTACCTTTCCTTATTAATTAATTACTTATCTTTAGTTCGTACATCATATAAGTTCATATCTATCGTTTACGTACGTAGACGCTGCTTATCTTTCATTTATGTAGAAAACCATGCTAGCGTATAAGTCCTCTCTGGCGTATAAGTAATTGTTAACGTATAAGATGTTCCATAGTATAAGTCGTTCCAATGCATAAGTCCTTTTTGCACATAAGTTATACATATATGACATAGATATACATACACGTTACATACACATATACGGTACATACACATATATGGCATATATACATACACGACGTGTATACTTATGCGTTACATACTTACACGTTACATACATACTTACACGCTTCATACATAATTACACGCTGCATACATATACGTTACATCTATACATACGTTACATATGTGACGTATACGGCTTGCATACTTATGCACAACTCATACTTATACTGCATATATGCTTATACGCCCGTATAAGTCCAGTTCAGCTCCTTTAGTTGTGTTTTTGGGGTTTTTATTCGATTCCGGCGCTGTCAGCCGCCGTTAATCACCATGGTTGGCCGAAATATGATCGTTTATGACTTTGGTAGCTTAGGGGTGTCCATATCTGAGATAAGTTGTCCCTTAAGCTCGTGTTTGGTTGATTAAACACCCAAATAAAGCTAGATCTAGATTCAAACGGCTCATTCGGCATCACAGGGATGCAGTGACAGGTTCTAGTATGTTGGGTCAGCTGAGATAAACGATTTCTTTCCTTCGGTTGGTCTTGGATCGTTTAATATAGTAGAGTAGAGAGTGTTTGGCTTAAATGTATGTTTTTGATGGTGGAGGCTAAGGTGTAAAATGATGGATATGGAAAGGATTAGGGTTTAATTGGTATTTATACTCCCTATGCTCATCTTTCCTTTTAAGTCCATAATTAATTCCACCTATCCTTTTATCTTTATTATTATATCATTATTATTATTCTACTAACTCAGTTTAATTCTCCCAGCGCAAATAATATATTAAATATTATTCTTTGAAATTTCTGGATGTTGCAAGTCTTCCCTCCTTAAAGAGGTTTAGCTTTTACTTAAATAGATCTGGGTAAAACTTGCGCATTTCTTCTTCAACTTCTCAGGTAGCATCCGATCCTTTACGATGCTTCCATATCACCTTCACTAGAGGGATAACTTTATGATGAAGCTGCTTTTCCTTACCGTCAACTACCTCAATAGGCTGCTCGATATAGTTTAACTGCTCATCGACCTCAATATCAATAAATGGCACGTAGGACGTGTCATCAACTAGACATTTTCTCAGGTGAGAAACATGAAAAGTAGAGTGAATCCCTTCTAACTATTCAGGAAAATCTAGCTTGTAAGCTACTTCACCAACACACTCTATGATCTTAAATGGTCCAATGTACCTTGGACTTAACTTTCCTTTCTTCCTGGAACGAATAATTCCTTTCCAAGGTGAGACTTTGAGCATCATATTTTCACCAACGTTAAACTCGATTGGTCGTCGCCGCTTATCAGCATACGACTTCTGACGGTCTTAAGCAGCTTTCCTTCTTGCCTTGATCTGATCAAACCTTGAAGAGGTTTCTTGCACAACTTCTAGACTTCCAATCTCCTTCTAACCAATCTCTCCCCAACATACAGGAGTTCTACAATGTCTACCATACAACATCTCGAATGGTAGCTGTTGTTATAAGAGAACTCTATCAGATGTAGATCATCATCTTAACTTCCTCCAAAGTCTAAAACACAAGCACGTAGCATATCCTCAAGGGTTTCTATAGCCCTTTCAGACCGCCTATCTGTTTGAGGATGATACGCCATACTGATGTTCAATCTCGTTCCCATAGCTTCATGGAACTTCTTCCAGAACCTCGAAGTAAAGCGAGTATCTCTATTAGACGTGATTGATGACAGAACTCCATGTTTAGACACAACCTCCTTTATGAACACGTTTGCTAACGTTTCTAATAAGATGGCCACTCGTATAGGCAGAAAGTGAGCACTTTTTGTTAAACGGTCCACACTCACCCAAACGGTATCATGATTTTTAGCTGTACACGGTAGCTTAGTTATGAAATCCATGGTGATGTGTTCCCATTTCCATATGGGTATCTCTAATGGTTGTATCTTCCCATACGAAATTTGATGTTCTGCTTTGACTCGCAAGCAAGTTAAGCACTTACTGACATAATATACCACATCATTCTTCATACTTGGCCACTGGTAGTCTCTCTTAAGATCTTGATACATTTTGGTGGATCCCGGATGAATCGAGTACCTCGACTTATGAGCTTCATCTAAGATTCAACCTCTAAGATTTCCATGACGTGTCATCCACATACGGTCAAACCTAGTCTTAACACCATGAGTGTTATCTATCAGCTCATCTTGATGTCCGAAATTCCTTTCCTTTTTCATTAACCCTTCATCTGTAAGCACCTCAGACTGCACATTGATGAGAAGAGATATGTGTTAATGATCAACTTATAAGACTTCACTGTTGCAATGACTTCTTCAATCTTACGACTTAGCGCTTCAGCAACCACTTTAGCCTTTCTAGGATAGTATTTGATATCGTAGTCGTGGTCGGTTATCAACTCTATCTATCTCCTATGTCTCATGTTTAACTCTTTTGAGCTCGAAGAAGTACCTTAATCTCTTATGATCGGTATAAATAGTACACTTGGTACCATACAGGTAATGTCTCCATATCTTTAGAGCATGCACTACTGCTACTAGCTCTAAATCATGCGTCGGGTAGGTACTCTCATGAACCTTCAACTGTCTGGACGCATAAGCTATAACCTTTCCTTGTTGCATAAATACGCAAACTAACCCACGATGCGAGGCATCAGTGCAAACTACTAAATCCTCGTCACCATCGGGTAGAGTATGGATTGGAGCTTGCGTGAGTCTTTTATTTAATTCCTCAAAAGCCTCCTCCTGAAACTTACCCCAATTGAGCACTATAGACTTTCGGGTCATTCCGGTCAACGGTGCGACTATTTTGGAGATGCCTTGAATGAATGCCCTATACTAGCCAACCAACCCTAAGAAGCTGCGTATATCAGTCGGATTCTGCGGAGTCTTCCAATTCGTTATCGCCTCAATATTTGCTGGGTCCATAATAATCCCTTCAGGATTGCTTACGTGAGCTAGAAACTGCACTTCACGTAACTAGAATGTGCACTTCGAAAACTAGGCATACAACTTTTCCTTCTTCAGGATCTCTAGTATTTCTCGTAGATGTTCCACATGGTTATACTCGCTCTTCGAATAGATCAATATTTCGTCAATGAACAAGATAACTGATTTGTCTAACATCGGCCGACATACCCAATTAATGATGTCCATAAATGCTGTCGTAGACTGAACGACATCACGAGGAACTCTTAGTGTCCATACCGCCTCCGAAACGCTGTCTTAGGGATGTCTGTCTCCTTCACCTTCAGCTATTGACAGCCTGATCTAAGATCTATTCGTGAGAACCACCTCGAACCATGTAGTTGGTCATACAAATCATCAATCCGCGGCAACGGATGCCTTTTCTTCACCGTGAACTTATTCAACTCATGATAGTCTATACACACCCTCATGCTTCCATCCTTCTTCTTAACAATCAACACCGGTGCGCCTCATGGGGAAACCCTCGGCCAAACGAAACCCTTATCGAGGAGTTCTTGTAGTTGGGACATCAGTTCTTTCATCTCGGACGGCGCCATGCAGTAATGTGCTTTTGTGACGGGCTGTGCTCCTAGAATTAAGTCTATATGAAATTCTATCCCTCGCTCTGGTGGCAACCCCAAAAAATCCTCAGGGAAGACTTCTGGGTAGTCGCGCACATCAAGAACATTTTTCACTTCCTTCATCTCGACCATAGCTTTGAAAACATACGCCAGGTAGGAACCACACCCTGGCCTTAACAATCCTTCAGCTTTTATCATCGAAATGAAATTAAGCCCTGAACTTTCTTTATCACAATAAACCATCACTGTACTACCATCCAAGGATTTTAACCTTTTTAATCTACTCTTACACATTATCTGAGCTTCAAACTCAGATAGCCAGTCCATTCACAGAATTACATCGAACCCTCCTACGGTCATAACATATACAGGGTAACAGGGAACTCACGTCCCTCTAACTCTATCTTACAATCCTTAGCCATTCTCATTATCCTAACCGAGGTCTCACTAGCGGTTTTTACTTTAAAAGTTTAGGCACATTGCAACATTTCCTTTTGGCTAATTATTAAATGTCGTAGCCATAAAACTCCTATTTGCACCTGAATCAAATAGCACAGAAACGGAAATACCGTTTACTAGAAATGTACCTGTCACAACATCTGGGATTTGTTTGGCCTGCTCCTGAACCAACATGTAGGCCCTGGTCCTTGGCCGCGACTGGTTGACATCCTTCTTCCCGATTCCCCCAGCTTCACCGTCAGTGCACTCCCTCGCCATATGGCCCGTCTTACCACATTTGTAACACACGGGATTTGCATTGCATTCATTAGCATAGCGCCCCACTTTTCCACACTTGTAGCAAGAATTCGAGCTGAGCTTGCACTCTCCACCATGAATCTTGCCACACTTATAGAAAACGTCCATACCCTTACCCCATTTGCACTCACCACCATGTATCTTACCACACGTCTTGCATAAATTCTTCTCCCACACCCTCGGTTTCTTATCCTTAGGGTTCCATAACTGAGTGTCGGGTCATTTTGTATGAGCGATTAATTATAGTGTTTCTTCTCTTCCAACACCACATCATCCATAGCCAGATCGTCATAAACCATATCTGTGAATTCAACAGTAGAGTCGAAGGTAGCAGGTTTACTAGTCTTGACCAAGGTGCGGACGTTCTATGGAAGTCATCTGATGTAACACTTGATCCTTTTAGCTTCAATATTCATCATGTTAGGAAACAACCTAGACATGCGGTTGAATTTAGTAGTGTACTCGCGGTGTGTCATCTTACCCGCCTTCAGATTCAAAAACTTAATCTCAGCGCTCTCAACCTCAGCATCAGCACGAAATCGCTTCATCACCAACTCCTTCAGGTCATCCCACCTCATAGCCATAATATCTTCTCGAGTCTTCCTATGTTCCATAGTCTACCACCAAAACATTGCTTCATCACCAAACGACTGGGTAGCATAACCCACCGCTTGATCAGGTTGACACTCGATGATTCGGATAACCCTGTCCATTGCTGTTATCCACTGGAGAGTAGCGATTGCATCCCCTAAACCAGTCAGCTTTGGCGGGTCGCAACCTTTGAACGACTTGTAGTTACACCCACCACGGCCTCTCTTTCCATAATCAAATTTCACAGACCTAACCTCACTCAAGTCACCTTTCTCTCTCTTTCTCTCACCATCCTTCTTTCCATTCTCCCCTGTCTTCTCGGCAGTCCTTACATGGCTTTCAGTAAACTTTCTAGGATGCAGATTCCTCACTACAGCAGCTATAGCTTGAGCAATGGTGGCTTGAACAACAAGATCCAGTTGATACCCTTCGTTGCTGTCCTGATCTCGCTCAATTGCACTTCTTTCCTCCCTTGTGTTAGTAATTGGTTCTACCGAAGGTTCTTGAACAATACGTGGCCTGACACGACGTCCAGTACGACCTCCTTAACCAACAACTTTTCTTGCTCCAGCCATTCGTATTCTATATGGAAACACAAACGTCATCACTCAAGGAACTATTTAGTACAAGGATAGTAAGGCTAAGAGGTAATAACAATGGCCAACTATGATTAGATGATCACATAATTACTTTCCGTGCCCTATACACTTCCATTTGTGAGTCTATTTGTGTTGGTTCTTCCTCTAAATAGTTAGGCAATCAAATAGTTCATATACTTATACACTCCTGTCCCTAGAAATTAAGCTAACTTCCTTACACATTTTTACATTACATATGAAATTAATCATACTCTATACCTTTACTTAGATTGCTTGAGTGACACATGACTTTCTTGAACTGACATCTTGTTTCTTTTATTACTTAAGTCCCATTCTCTGTTCGAGTCTAAGAATGCTTAATTCTCTCGAACTTATGCTCTGATACCAACATGTAAGGACCCGGTCCCGGTGCCCTACTTTGGACTTTGGATTTACTCATAAACACAGTTCTACATATCAAAGTTAATTAAAACTTTCACGGAAATAATAACAGTTAACCATTCATTACAAACATTCATTACTTGTCCTTAAAACATAACATAAAGTAACTTATTAAAACATCAAGACAAATCTTCTTTGGATACCGGTCGATTCAAATCATGCCATGTGTCTCTCTCTCAAGCCAGCTGCTTCAATCTGTTTACCTGCGTGCATACTTAAATTCAGCTACGCTGAGTGAGTTCTAGTTAATCAGATAACCTACAATACATTCACATACTTATACATACGCATCCGAATATACATATTATATAACCTGCTTACCTTTCTTTATATATATCATTATAAACTTTCATACATACTTTCAATATTTCATATTACATACATATATCGTTTATATAAAACAATCACATCTTCTAACGATCACCTTCCTTGGCGATACATGCAATGTTCGAAGATCGTTCACGTACCAACAAGTATTCATTGTTAAACTTAATAACCGTCACATAAATCGTATAAGACATATACTTAACACTTAAGGTAAGTGTATTAACTAATCACATCGAGTATGCACACAACCTCGAAAACATAACAAGGAATGGGGCTAGAAACTCACCTGTAAGCGATTCCTTTCTGAGTTTACGGTAATGCCCTTCTTGAGCTGTACACGGCTAACTATATATTTAATTAACAAGCATCACTTATCTACTCTGAATTATATTATATTTCTAAGTTATTTCCCGTTTTAAACATTTTCTTTCCTTATTAATTAATTACTTATCATTAGTTCATACATCATATAAGTTTATATCTATCGTTTACATATCTATATGATACTTGTCTTTTGTTTATTTAGAAAACCATTCTAGCGTATAAGTCCTCTCTAGCGTATAAGTTATTATAAACGTGTAAGATGTTCCATCGTATAAGTCGTTCCAACGCATAAGTCCTTCTAGCGCATAAGTTATACATATACAGCATACATACACATACATGTTACATATACATATACGGTACATACACGTATACAACATATATACATACACGGCGTGTATACATAAGTGTTACATACGTACACGTTGTTACGTACTTACACACTGCATACATATACGTTACATGTATAGATACGTTGCATATGCAGCGTATACGGATTGCATATTTATGCACTTCTTAGACTTATACAGTGTATATATTTATACGCCTGTATAAGTCCAGTTCAGCTCCTTTATTCGCGTTTTTGGGGCTTTTCTTCGTTTCCGGCGCCGTCAGCCGCGGCTAATCACTATGGTTGGCTGGAGTTTGATCGTTTATGACTTAGGTAGCTTTGGGGTGTCCAGATCTGAGCTAAGGTGGCCGTTAATTTCGTTTTTGGTTGATTAAACACCCGAATAAAGCTAGATCTTGATTCAAACGGCTCACTCGGAATCACGGGGCTTCGGTGTCGGGTTCTAGTATATTATGTCAACTGATATAAACGATTTCTTACCTTCGGTTGGTATTGGATCATTGAATAGAGTAGAGTAGAGAGTTTTCCGCTTAAGTGTGTGTTTTTGACGGTGGAGGTTAACGTGTAAAATGATGAAGATGGAAAGGATTAGGGTTTAAAGGGTATTTAGGCCCATCTTTCCTTTTAAGTCCATAATTAATTCTATCTATCCTTCTATCTTTATTATTATATCATTATTATTATTCTACTAACTCAATTTAATTCTTCCAACGTAAATAATATATTAAATATTAGTCTTCAAAATTTCTGGATGTTACATATATACTTGACCTGTTTACCTTTCTTTCGTATATTCATACATTATCCCAACCAAGTATATATGTAAAGAGGATAATGACATGGTGGATACGCCGCTGGCACATCCTATGTATAAGTGTCCTTATCGGATTTCATTTGGAGCATTTTTTTAACTATTCAAAGTTCTGTGTTATGATAAACTTATAAAAAATAAATAAATAATAAATTTATTTTAAAAATTTTCTTTTCCTCAAAAGTTTATGGTTTTGATATGGTATTTTTTAATTTCGAGACGAAATTCCCAAAAGTAGGGGATACTATAACAACTCAGTTTTTCAATTCAATATTTTTATACGTTTACCGACCCGTTCGGGAAATTTTATCAATAAAATATCACGTCTATCAAGTATTTATTATTTTAATAATATTTGTTTATCATATATATATTTAATATATAATAAATAACTTTGATTTATATTTATTTTTAGCCCTAAACTAAACATTTATCTCTTTTTGTGTCCATATCCATAGTTTAAGGACTACATTTCAAAATCTAATAATTATGATCAATTAACCCGTTAACCCAATTACCCAATGAGTATCCATGCCCCAAACACGCAACCCGTAGACCTGTTTTGTTATCTTGAGCCGTAATCGTCGTTGTAAACTTGGAATTTATTTATGCAATCGTTATAATGATCATTGGCGATCTCCACCGACGTATTTGATTAGGAAATTATATCAGATCTGATTCGTATTGAGTAAAATACTACACCCTCTCAACCCTTTGTTTATGAGTAAATCCAATGTCAAAAGTAAGGCACCGGTAACGGGGCCTTACATTAAGCCTCTATAAATCCAGTTTTTTCACCTCTAACCCTTAAAATGTGTACTTATTTGTTTTTATTTTTTATAAGTTCTAAAAGAGCTTAAGAAAATCATTAGCTCATTAAAATTGGATCAGTTTCAAAGAAAAAAACTATTCACCCCCACCCCCGTCGCAAATAGTTTTTTACAATTAGTAATAGTGCAAGTTGCTCTGAAGTTTTCCAAAACTTTGAGTTAGATCCATGGGTCAATAATATGTATAGGAGATCTATCTCTAGACCACCTTTGCTTAAAAATGAAAGTTTGTTACTGGAAACAATGGTTTGAAACTTTTGTTATTGCCAACGATATAGATCTTTGTGAAACCATTGAAAGTAAGGATCTTATCTCAACTATGCTCGATTATAAACCCAAGTTAAATGTTCTTAAACCAAAGGAAAGTTGGACAAGGTAATACAAGAAAATGCTTTCTAATACTTTTGAAGCGAATCAGATCTTTATAATGCTTTGCCTAAAAATGAATATGGCGTAAAACTGTTAGTGAAGTTTGGAAAAATCATTTCATAACTCACCAAGGTACCCTCAACTAATGGAAAACAAAATAGAATTACTTGTACAACAGTATGAGAAATTTGTCTTGGTAAACATAAATAGATTAATGAGGTTTATGCTAGATTTAATATTGTTGGTACTAGTTCTATATCTTTTGGTACAACATACACTAAAAGAAACTATGTTGGGAAATTATGAGGGCATTGCATCCAAGGTGGAGATTTAAGTTGACAACCATTGAAGAATCAAAATATTTTCATGTTCTTCAAATGGATGAGCTAATTGGGAATCTTAAAGTACATGAAGTAATCTAGAAGTAGAAACCAAAGTCCATAACACTTAAAGCTAAACATTCAAAAGCTCTAAGTGAAGATGATGAAGACTCAACCAAAAGTTGCAATGAAGATGAGTATGCTATGGTGGTTAAAGAATTCAATAAGTTCTTTAGAAGAAGAATAAAATTTTTCAAGCCGCATAGAGATGACAACAAACCCAAATACAAGAAGACATCTAAAGACAAGAAATGCTTTAGATGTCGGGAGCCTAATAACTTCATTAGTGATTGTCCAAATCCTCTAACCAATGATGACAAATCCAAGTCTTTGTTAGTGGCACGAAGTGATAATAATGACGAGGAACCCAAAGTCAATAATGACTAATGACACCTGTGCGATGGAAATTGGAGATGAGGTGATTACCAAGTCAATCTACTATAGTGATAGTGATGCACATGATAATTATGTTGACTTGAAAGTCTAATATGGTGGCTTATGCGATCTTAGTTATAAAGTTATCAACAAAAACAATATTTTGAAAGAAATGGTTAAACAACTATAAAATAATCTTGTAGAGTATAACTTTTCGAAGACAAAGATTAGCAACGCTGTCACATCCCAAACTAAGGCGGAAATGCCGGGGCGTGAGCTGATTGCTCGCAGCTCTCAAGGTACTATTATGCAATATTAAATGTGACAATATCTATTAAATTTAATTAAATAATCAAAAACATCAAATACAAAATCCATAATTCAAATAAGTAAGACAAAACAAATATATCAAAGTCCATAATGTTGTTTATTCTCTCTAGCATGCAATCCTAAGTTTTTCTTTTGAACCAACATGGAAATCACATCACACGATGACATGCATATGTGTTAAGAATACAATAGATTTTGTCAACACTAGGTTGAGTGAGAAAAACACCAGATTTAAGATACTCATAATAATAATATAAAAGAGCAAACTGTGTCAAGTGACATAAGAAATTTAACCAATAAGCAAGTAAATAATGTTGTCGGTGAGCTCGATGTCAGATGAACTGAACGATGGCTAACTTGATGGACGTATGATCATACTAGACTGAGAATATAATGGACCTCTCCGACATGTATTCAAGTAAAGCATATAAGCATATAACACTTTAGGTATAAACTGTTAAACACACATGACTAACAGTTGCAAGTTTGAGTATTATATAATAGTAAAATATCTATGAACGCATATGTCCCCAAAACAACAAAAATGAGTTAAAAAGGGGAGTGAAATACTCACCTTAGTAAATAAGCAAGATATAACGATTCGTTGAGATATCATGGGAGATCAAGCTCTTCGGGAAATACCAACGAGATATCCTAATAAAGAATAATTGAGGAAATAAATATAATTTCAACGACGAATCTAAACTAAATAAAGAATCGGGAACTCGATGATGATCCGGTGTAATCTTACAAAAACTATTTATCCCTAAACTCATATACTTACATATATATTTATCATATATTTTTATATATTGAATATAGTATTTAAAACTATATATACATATATCTATATGGCTTTAACCGAAACTCGGGAACGTAACTAGTTAAAATATAGTTTAGTTATTATATTTATAATATAATTTAAGTGATTAAGATAATATATAATAGTTTAAAACAAAAAATACAAAAAACATTACTAAAAAACGGGCTGCCAGGACTCGAACCCGAGCCAACAGCCGGCTCCCAATAAACACACACCTCAATCAAGCCATCTGATCTACCAAGACAGTTGATTACAACTCATGAACCAAAATATATAAACGGTCAGAGGAGTTAACCAGTTACCCATGAACCCTAACAATCTAATCTATTAATCCCGGTTGTTTTTGATTAATAAGTGACAAGGTTAATGAAGAAGGGATCAACGTGAACACGATGGTAAGTTTAATAACCTCTAACAGTGAACAATGATGGATTAACAAGGCAATAAAGTAGTCGGCAAGATGGGTTCCAGATCACGATACAAACTGCCATGGTAACTTAATTGTTTATGGGGTTATAGTAGGTGATGAAGGTATGATGGTGCAGGATTGATTAATTGGATTATAACGATCGTTCCATTGTATAATCATTAACGGGTTGAGACGGTGTAGTATTTTACTCAATACGAATCAAATCTGGTATAATTTCCTAATCAAATATGTTAGTGCACGAAATTGTTGTCCGTAGCGATCGAATAAGTTATATATAGTCTAGATTGTTTATTTACTGTAAAATGGCCATTGTATAGCGAATGGGTCCATTTTTTAGTGATATAGGCTAGTTCATTAAGTTTATAATCCCATTCGTTATGTAATATAACGAATGGAGGCTGGTTTGTTAAGTTATCATCATTCGTTATGGAATCATAACGAATGGAGTCTAATTCATTTATGAAGATATAACGAATTAGACATAAATTAACGAATTGGTGTTTTGGCCTATAATAGGCATATCCATGCTCATTTGTAGGTGTACATATTTAGAGATAGATCTAGATCTAAGTTAATACTCTCCATAACTTATTATGTAATTATTCATTATTTATCAATAAACTATATATTTAAAGTATTCATATCATATTGAATAATCGATGTATCGACGCGGCTAGATCCATGGCGGGTTCTATCATTGTGAGTATTGAGAAACAACTTTAGGAGTATACCCAATAGTATCATCACCAATCATTGGTGCCATATAAACCTCATCTAGACAATATGAGCAATCAGGGTGAACGGAACCTAAATGAGCACAAAACCGAGGTTCCCATTTAGCAAAATCGCTAAATTTCATCAACCTAGGACACTTAGAATGTGAACCTATCTCGGTATCAAGTTGTAACATTTGTTGCATTAACATGTTTTGAGAAGCTAATGCATACATGCCGGCAAATTTTTTGTTTTTTTTGACAAATTTCAAAAATTTTAAGGTTTAAATGTAACGAACTGTGAACAGTTGTAGCGAACTGTGAACAGTTAATTAACTAATCAAATCTTAACGAATCTAAGATTGAACAGGCAGCGAATCAAGATTGATCTTAACGAATCAATCCAACGAAACAGATGGTCAACGAAACAAATTCAACAATAAGTCAAACTAACGAATTGACTAGCAAATTGCTGAGTGTAACCTTAACGAATTAGAAGGTTTTCAGTAACGAATCACTAAGAATGACTTAACGAAATAGATAACGAACCTGATACAGTTGATAACGAATCAACTAATAGCGAATCAAATTGTTACGATGGTTTGTAACAAACTCTAACACCGAATGTCACGTGGAAAAGGTTGTTATGACACAAATTCCAAGGTAACCACGTGTCACACGAATCTGTTAACACAAATCACTAAACAAGTGACACGAATCAAATATTGATGCGAACTGGTTAACAAATTAGCTATTACTCATAGCGAATTGACCAGATCAGTTAACAAATCAGAGTGAATTTGATAACGAACTAACTGAAATACTCAGCGAACTAGAATCATATTCAAGTCTTCAAATCTTCAAAGAAGATTTCCAGAAATCTGGAAATGAAGAACATGAAACCCAAAAACTCAAATCCGTAATATGCACTGAAATCTTAACCAAATCTCACAAAACAAGTACCATTCAACTCGTCTTTACCACCCGAAACCAAATCAATTATACTCGTGACCAATTAACCCCGATTACCAGTCCAATTATACCAAAACCAAAACCCTGTTTCGGTTAACACTGAATTCACACCAACATCAATCCACAACCAAAACACAGTCCAATTTCGATTATCCAATTCTTACATTACCTTAACCGACCTCAAATTCAATCCATACATTCCATAATTCAACCAATTATCCTCAAATTGATCAAAATTCAATCAAAGAGAACATTAACCAAACTAATACCAATTATCAGTCTAATAAACCAAATAAACAATCAAATCAAGCGTAATTGAGCCCCAAAAGCTCTGATACCACTTGTTTGAACACGGATCTAATATGTTAACTACAAACAGATCTCAGATCTGTATGAATACTATTAATCCTATATCACGGATCTAGCTCATAATTACGTATGATTATATATGCTATATGTTATATATATTATCAGTATTAGTGTATGTATGTATGAATAGTGTTAAGATGAAAATCGAGAGCGATTCGGACAGAGTTTCGTTAATTATCTCTCAAAACTTTAAATTAAACGTGAACAGTGTTCACCTATAAATAGAGAATTGGGTTAGTTCATTAACATCTCCTAACGAACTAACACCCAACTCTTTACATACATTAAACTTAAATAGCCATAACGAATCATCCCCTGGTTCGTTAACATCCCATAACGAATCAGGAGGAAATACACTTAAGTCTTAGTTCGCTAAACAACATTAGCGAACTAGACCTTACATCAGCGAACTAACAAGTTAACTTACTTGTTTATTACATTAAATAAAACGTCAAATACGTTAAAGATAAATACAAAGACTCGAGACACAAAATCGTGCACTAACACACAAGAAGAGAAGAAAGCTTTAGAAATCGAGATAAAAGCTTATTTTACTCTTACTATGGCATTGCCCGAAAATATCTTTCATCAAGTGGGTAGTATTAAGAGATGTCCTTCTTTATTTCAACATCTACGTATGAGAAGTATGGGAAACACAGCTGAGAGTAAGAAAGTGATGCTTAAGTTTCAGTTTCGTAACTTTAATCTATTGAAGGGAGAAACAATTGAAGAGATGATTACACGGTTTAATCATTTAATTGCTGAAATGGACAAGATAAAATTGGAAATTTCTGAGACAGATAAAATTGACACTATTAAGAGTGTGCTTCCAAGTTCTTACTCGACATTCCTAATGGTTTTGAAGAGAATGACTACTTCTTGAATGAAGACTTGACTGCACTTGAATTTTCACAAAAGATTGAAGCCAGAGAATATGATCTTAAGTGTCAAAAATCCTCCAAGGAAAGTCAAGATCCTGCTTTCTATGGTGGAAGTATGCCTCTTAGTTCAATGATCTCTCCAATAACTGCTTTTCTTACTCAAGCTACAAGTGAAAAGGAATCAACTATGTTTACTGATCCAAAAGTATGTTTTTACTCTGCTGGTAATTCTGGATTGTCTGGTGGTTCTGGAAGTTCAACTACTACCAATCCATTTGCTTCACCACCTAGTGTCAATATGAAGGAAGCTGAGCAAAACTTCGCTTTCCTGACAGCTTTCATGTCTTCATACGAAAACTTGGTGAGTAGTAAGATTGCCACAAGTGATTTAACTAATGAGGACTATGATCAGATAGATCCAGATGATTTGGAAATCATGGATTTAAAGTGGAACATGGCTATGATCGTCCGTAAAGTTAAAAGATTCATGCAGAGAACTGGAAAAGATCTTCCGGCCTTAAACAAGAAATTGGGTTTTGACAAGTTGAAAGTAAAATGCTATAATTGTCAAGAATTTGGGCATTTTGCAAAGGAATGTGACAAACCAAAGAAAGAATACACTGGTTATCGTGGTCAACATCAAAATTCTTTTACACCACGAGGTAGTGATGCTGAAAAGAAACCATCTACTTCTACCTCACAAGCAATGCTACCAGATGGAAATGATTGGTCACAACGGTTACTGTGCAATGACACTCAAGCAAATTTGGATATTTTTGGGTTACATAAAGTTTGTCAAGATGCAAGTGGTAGTGAGATGTCTTCTGATAATGATTCTGGATCTGATTCTGACGACTCTTGCGACAAGCCTCCAACTGTATTTGCGTGCATGGCCAAGATCAATGAGGTTAGTTATTCTATCTCTGCTACTTCATCTGTTAAAGTATCATGTGTTGATTGTGAATCTAACAAACCTAAGTTAGAAGCCTTGAAAAATCACAATAATAATCTTGTAAGAGAAATTGCTTCTCTGAAGGATACTTATCGACAATCTCTTGAATCTCAAATGAGATCTCGAGAAAAGATTGAAGCATTGTCGACAAGTAACCACGATCTCAAAGCTGAGTTATCTGTAAAAATGACGATTAATGACCAAAAGTTTCAAGAAATCCTGAAACATCGTTCAAAGATAACTGAGCTTGAGAATGAGGTTCTTGAGTTGAAGAACAAACTGGGAAAATTTAGAAATTCTTCTTTCTTTTGAATGAAATTATTGAAGTGTCTGGTAAACAAAAGGATTCAAAGAAAGTCATCGGTTTTGTTGAAATTTCGCCACCTTTTCACAATGATTGAAAAATTAATCCTTTTGATAGAAAAGAAGAGGATTTGATTGAAAAAGAATCTGTGATTTCTGAAAAATCTAAACCAGTTAAAACAGAAACTGTTAAGACCCAAATTTCTCCTCAAAAACCTCATGTTCAAAGTAACAAAGTCTTTGTTGAGAATGTTGACAAAGTGATTATCGAGGACGTGTTTGAACCTGAGGTAATACATAAGAATAAGAACATCCCAAGTTCTAATCATATTCTTTGCGAACCTCAAGAATTTGAGGAAGCTGTGTATGGTTCATTCAAGTCTCAAATGAAAGAGGAAGAACCTGTGAAATCTAAACCAGTAAAGGCAAAGAAGTCAGATAAACCAAAGATTTCTGATGAGGACTTAATGCGGTTTATTAATCCTCCTAGTTCTAAGCCATCATCTGTTAGAGTTTTCAAGTTGCAAGGAATTGACACAATGTTTTCTGAGAAATACATTCCAATTAGTATCATTAAACCAGAACTGATTGAGAGTGTATTTCACAATGAAACATCACAGGTTCAAGAACTTGAACGTCTTTATGCTCAAGCAAAAACATCATCTACTTCTGATCCATTGACTAAAGCCAAGCAAGTGTTATCACATGCTAAAAAGATTATATTTGTAAAGTCAACAGGAACAGATACTCTTAAAAGTTTTTCAAATAGCTCTAACTTAGATTTTTACTTGAAAAAGAAATCTGAATTATCTGATGAGTTTGCTAAGAGCATGACCAAAAATGTGAGCCATTATCAATCTTCTGCATACTCTGCTCCAACTAATTCTCAGCATCATCGTGTAGACATGCGAAGTTGTTTTCTTTGCTGTCAGCATGGTCATGTAGTGAGAAATTGTAGTCAGAAGAGCTATCAGAATCTTCATCCTTTTATCAAAGACCATTCCAAACCGGTTCCTTTGGTAAAGGAGATTCTGAAACGACCTGTCTTGTATGCTGATGATACTCATATTATGTTCTATAATGTGAATCCTCGGAAGGTTATTCATGTTAATGAGACACATGGTCAGGTAAAACCAAAGTTTGATCGAAACATGTTTTGTCTCGAAAGCAACTGAGAAAGATTCGATTCTATGGCATCGTAGAATGGGTCACATACATGTTAGAAAGATGAACTATTTAATGGCTAATGATTTAGTGGAAGGTGTCTCGTTGAAGAATTTTAAATTATCTGATCACTGCATTGCATGCAAAAAGGGCAAGAAGAGGAAGAAGACACATCCTTCTAAGTTATTGAATTCCATTAATACTCCTCTTGAACGACTTCATATGGATTTGTTTGGTCCTGTGAATCGTGCGAGTATTTTTGGGGATTGGTATTGCCTTGTGGTGACTGATGATTATTCAAGATACTCATGGGTGTTGTTTATGAGTTCGAAAGATCAAACACCGGTTTTGGTACAAAACCTTATCACCAAGATTGAATCACTATACAAACAAAAGGTGAGGAGAATCCGAAGTGATAATGGTACTGAATTCAAAAACACTATATTAGATTTCTTTTATGTTCAAAACGGAATTCATCGAGAATACAGTGCACCATATGTACCTCAACAAAATGGTGTTGCTAAAAGAAAGAATCGAACCTTGATTGAAGCTACACGAACTATGCTCGCCGATTCTAAGCTTCCCGTCCAATTATGGAATGAGGCGGTGAATACTGCTTGCTATACTCTTAATCGGGTTCTAACCGTTAAAAGACTCAAAAAGAAAAGTTATGAGTTGTTGAATAATCGAAATCCTAACTTAAAGTACCTGGAACCTTTTGGGTGTCCGTGTACATTGTTGAAGAAGGATGCGGGTAAATTTGAAGAAAAAGCTATCGAAGGGTATTTCTTGGGATATGCATCTCCAAAGAAAAGGGTATTCAACTTCACATCTGGTTGTGTTGAAGAATGGTACCATGTGGACTATCAAAAGTACACAACTCCTCCTCAAGGGAAAGGTCCCGACTGGATGTTTGACTACGATAGTTTATTTAATTCATCTACTCCATCGACTGAACACATTGACGAAGACCTGGTTCGAGCATACTTTGAAGATCAGTTGGTAATTCCAAGATTTTCAAGTTCTAATGATGTTGAAGCTCCACCTATAGCTCCAACTGAGGAACCTCATGTTGCTTCTCCAGATGCTTTTGATAATGTATCTACTTCTTCCGATGATGAGCAGGTTAATGATCAAGTTATTGAACTTGATAGTGATAATGTTTCATCTCCCGAGCTTGGTGAACATTATACTAATTTATTTGATAATGTTGTTGTTCCTGAGAATCCTACTATTCCGATTCATGGTTATCATCCACGGGAAAACATCATTAGAGAACTTGATGTGGGAGTTCGTACACGTCATCAAGTTGCTTCGTCAAGAGATAATAATGTATTGTGTGCATATGCTGATTTACATTCATCGGGTATTGTAAATCTTGCAAAATTCACTTGCTTTCTATCTCAAGTTGAGCCAACAACGGCTCGTAAGGCACTTGAAGATCCTTCTTGGGTAGAAGCTATGCAAGAAGAATTACAGCAATTTGCACGTTTGGGACTTAATCGACAGACCTGCTAGAGTCAAGAAAGCTATTCCGACTAAGTGGGTATTTAAGTGTAAGAAAGAAGATCGAGGGGTGATTGTCAGAAACAAAGCACGATTGGTTGTGCAAGGTTTTCATCAGCAAGAGGGTGTTGATTACACAGAAGTATATGCTCCAGTTGCAAGATTAGAGTTGATTCGAATCTTCCTGGCATATGCTGCTTATAAGAATATCAAGGTCTATCAAATGGATGTTAAAAGTGTTTTTCTCAATGGTGAACTACACGAGGAAGTGTTTTTTTTACAGCCTCCTGGTTTTGAAGATCCTGATTATCCGGACCGAGTTTACCGAATAAACAAGGACCTGTATGGTCCACATCAAGCCCCGAGAGCTTGGTATGGCACGCTCGCCGACCATCTGACTGATAATGGCTTCAAACGAGGGACTGTCGACTGCACTCTATTTCATAAATCCGTTGGTGACGATCTTCTCCTAGTTCAGATTTATGTCGATGATATTATTTTTGGGTCTACAAACGACACGTTGTGTAAGGAGTTCGAGAATTCCATGCAAACAAAGTTTGAGATGAGTTCGATGGGTGAGATGAATTTCTTCTTAGGGTTGCAAGTTTACCAGTCTGCTAACGGAATCTTTATTCATCAGACAAAGTATGTGAATGATGTCTTGAGCCGATTCAAGATCTCTGCCGGAAAAATCCCTTCTACTCCTCTCCCCGTGGGTCACAATTTATCACCGGATGAATTGGAGGATACCGTTGATGAAACCCTCTATCGTGCAATGATTGGTTCTTTAATGTATCTAACGGCTTCTCGCCCTGACATTATGTTTGCTGTTTGTCTTTGTGCTAGGTTTCAAGCAAGTCCACGAGTGACTCACCTAGCTGCGGTTAAGAGAATACTTCAGTATTTGAGGGGAAATCCAGACATCGGGTTGTGGTACCCCAAGGATGATACTTTTGATCTTACTGCTTATTCAGACTCGGACTATGGAGGTTGCAAGATCAACTTCAATTCAATGACTGCAGGATGTCAATTTTTAGGAAACCGGCTTGTTTCCTGGCAGTGTAAGAAGCAGACAACGGTCTCCACTTCAACCGCCGAAGCTGAGTATGTTGCAGCCTCGAGTTACTGTTCCCAGGTTTTGTGGATACAACAACATCTTCGCGACTACGGTTTAAAGTTTCTTACTACTCCTATTTTGATTGCTAATTCTGCTGCAATTTGTATCACAAAGAATCCTGTACAACATTCGAAAACAAAATATATCGAAATTCGATATCACTTTATACGGAATTACTTTGAGAAGAAGTTGACTGACCTTGAGAAGGTACATACTGACTTTCAGAAAGCCGATCTGTTTAACAAAGCTTTTGACAAAACGCGTTTTCAATTTTTGCTTGGTTTAAACGGAGTGAAGACTCTCGCTGATGTCCTTAAACAAGGATGATTATCTTTAGTTTCTGTCATTTTTCTTTTAAAATTTATTTTGGTTTTTAGGGGGTGAAAATCTAGAAAATACAAAAAGATTGTGCTTTTCGTTTGCATAGATAAAATCTAAAAACATTAAAAATTTAGAAAAATCAAAAATATTGTGATTTCTTTTCTTCTTTAATGCTGTTCGTTTAAAAAAAATCTAGAAAATACATAAATATTGTGCTTTTCGTTTGCATAGATAAAATCCAAAAACATTAAAAATTTAGAAAAATAAAAAATATTGTGATTTCTTTTCTTTAATGCTGTTCGTTTAAAAATAAAAAAATAAAAAATTCAAAAGCATGAAATAAATTAAGTATACTCGGAATTCTTAACAGAGTCTAAAACTCCAAAAACATAATCATTCAATCGACCTGGCAAACAATAATCACACATTGATTAAAGTCTACCAAGGGTTTTGGGATCACATTTCGAGTACAATGAAACCAAAATAAACAACAATAACATGGTATGACGGTGATTAACCCGGGTTCATCAAACCGTAAAACCCTTAGAACAAGACCACACAATTAGACTATCTAAATAGTGTCATTTTTGACGTAAAGCATAAAGATGTGATAATCTATACCTTAGCAACACAATGGAATACTCGAAAATTCGAAATTCAAAGGTCGAAAATTTCAGAGAAAAATTTGAAAAGGGTTGCTTTAGGTATAAAGAAGAAATGGGAACAGTGAAGGACGATTCGTATTATTTTTGTCCTTTGTACACAGTCCTTGCACGTTTTCCAAGACACGAATTAGACCGATTCGCTATGAATTTAAACTATCGTATTAATTAATTCGTTCTTCAAATTACTCATGTAATGTAGTGAATTAGAATTGATTCGCTGTTTGATTCGTTAAATATGTATAACGAAATGGAAATGGTTCGTTACAGAGTGCGAAAGCGAATTAAGTGAACGAACTAGAAAGTAGTTCGCTAGAAAACCACCTAATTCGTTATTCATACTTAACGAATTAAAGTTTATTTAATTTTAATTTTAACTTAAATAAATAAATAAATTAAATAAGGAATTTATTAAATGTTATCCAATTAATAAATAAATGAATAATTTAAAAGAATTACCGAGATCTTTTATCCCAATAATCAAATACTTTAAAAAAATCCGTTTCACTTTTTGAAACCAATACATTATTGAAATAATATATAAAAACGAAATAATAAAAAAAATATTTTTGATATTTTGTAATATATCAAGAATGTATTTACAAAAGAATCCGAAACAGAAAAATATAAAAACTTTTGAGTTTTATATGATTTTCAAAAATAGTACGTATTTTTGGTATTTTTGTTGAGTTTGAGCAGAGAATCATATTGACCAAATTACCCTTCCATCACGGTTTTATATTTCAGCGATATTATGACTTGCGTTAAGTCGGTCATTGGTATTGTTGTCCACTTAAATCTAATAAAAAACTTTCAAGTGTTTTTGTGATATGATTAATTGGTTCAATTATTGCACAGAATATCAGAAACTATCAGCCTCTAATCTCGGTTCAAGTTTAATTTGATTTTTGCCATATCACGCTAACTTGACTTAAACCATTATATTGTTGATCAAAATTTGTTTTTATGGAAATTTATAAGCAATGCATTGATTTTCTATTACTATCAGTGAATATGCACGAGTCCATCTGTCGACTTACATACATTGTATCCCCTGGGGTTCGTTTCTAATGGTATTAAGATGCGCGCAAGGGAGGAACAATGTATGACTAACAGCGAATAATGATTGCATAAACATATTCCAAGTTTACAACGACGATTACGGCTCAAGATAACAAAACGGGTCTACGGGTTGCGGGTTTGGGGCATGGATACGGGTTGGGTAATTGGGTTAACGGGTTAATTGTTCATAATTACTTGGTTTTGTAATGCAGTCCCTAAACTATGGATACTGTGACACTCGTCAATTTCAGGTTAACTCTGTTAACTCAAACTCCGTCAATTCAAACTTAAGATCAATTGATCTAGAACGCACATCTCATTACATTTAAAATAAGATTTTAAATGACGCTTGACAACTACTACATGTGTAGTCTTTCGGGAGTTGCACCGAAACGCAAACGAGTGGACGCAAACCATTTGTGAATAAACGAAAAACATCAAAACAATAATTATGTGATAATTATGTGTTAGACTTATGTGTTATGTGATAACATTGTATGAAACGTTAACTCAAGATGCAAACAAGTTAATTTAAGCTAGAAAAATAATATTTAGAAGTGGAGGGGCCTTGATGTAACATATTATTATTAATAATATTAAAAACCCTAATCTCTTTCTCTCTCCCTCTAACCCGATCGGCCACCCCCCCACTTCTCCCTTGCGATCGGCAGCCCACACACACACACATATCACCTTGTTTTGTTCTTATTCTTCATAATCGGAGCATCCTACACTCGTTTCTAAGCATCTCTCACGTTTCCCTTGGTTGTTTATGTGTTTTTAAGGTATAAATATGAAACCCTAATTATTGAATATCATGTATTAAGTGTTCTTATGATTGATTATTGCTAGAGGATAATTGATTATGTGTTGGTTATTGATATTGATGATCATATGTGATTTTGAACGGTAAAAGATTGATGAATCATTGGTTGATTGTAAACCCTAGAGGGTTACTACTGATTTTTGTGATTTATTATGCTCGTTACATGTTTTGAGATATGTCGTATGCTTAGGATGCATGTTAGACGATTGTTTGTGCTTGCTGAGTTTTGACAGCAGTGATTGTTAAACTTGAACGATATGTAACTTGTTGAATATATAAGCAAACTGAGCTAATTATAAGTCTACAAGGTAGTACTCTGAGTCTAGTTTTCAGAAAGTCCAACCACGCCTAATTTGGAGGTGTTTTGGTTACTCAAACGATTTAAATATGATTAAAGGTCAAAACTGGTACTGGACAGATTGTAAGTTATGTTTAGACAACTGTAACTAATTGTTAATGTGGAAATTGGCTGAGGTTGTTAACACTACATGGTACTATAATGAGTCTAGTTTCTATAAAGTCTAAGTTTGTAATTTTTGGACGAGTAAAAGTTAATCTTTATGATTTTACAAAACTGAAGTGCAAATCTGAGTTGTGAGACCTGCTGTTAAGTTGTTTTGTAATTAGCATATCTCATGAACTACAAGACCAAATGGGTTGGTTCCACTTCTGGAAGTTAACTTGTTGAGTTAAGAACCTAACCCAATTGGTCTTGCATTAATTGGATTATTCATTTAACGGGGATAACAAATAACATTCTATTGCGCATGAATTTGACTGCTGTGAGTTTGTTGTAATGTTTTGATCATTATGAGTAAACTATGTAGAATAAAAATACAATAAAATATGTTCTGGAAACCTAACTCATGTATGTTTTTGTGACGATTTTTGGTGAATTAATTGAGATGCTATGATCTGTTGAATAGAGTAATCTCAAGTAGAATTCTGTCTTGATGAAACTAGCTGCTGAACTTTGTGAAAATACATGAAACGTGCTAATTGCTAGATAATTGTTATGTTTTGACCAAATTGCCCTTGTGGGGAATAATTGCTAGAAATGTACACTATTAATACATGATATGTAAATAGTTGTCACACATGTAACGTATCACCAATGTGCTCGTTGAGACACACACAATTCACAAACGAAACACGAAACGTATTTTATGCATAGGAATTATGTGCCGAGTCTAGAGGCTCGATAATAGTTCCAACACTTAGAAAATCTCCTTGTTGTTTTAGAACGCTAGTGAGAGTTTTCTGTGACGCGCATCACTTGGGTGACTTGTTTTTGGAATTCTTCGCAAACAGTGAGTTTCACTTTCCCCTTTTAAACTTTTTAAACGCTTTTCACTTGGGGGAGAAAACATACTCCGAAACGCTTTTAGATTTTGTTATGAAATTATATATCACTTGTAAAGGCTAAGTGGCAAACGAAACAATTGAAGTCCTTCACACATCGAACCGTTTAGTATTGGAAAATAGCGAGTCATTGTTGAGTAGTACTACTGGGTTTGACAAACCCCACCCAACGCTAAGCTCGACTGGAGGTCGAGTGGGTGTAATCTTGGCTAAACACATTACCATGGTCGGGATAGACCTGGTGGCAAGGCACATGATAAACAGTCAGCTTCGGTGTCGAACACTTAGTAATACTTGCTTTATAGGCTAGCTACCTATAGATATATAATTGATTTAACACTATCTGGTAACGCAAAACCCTAAACGCAAAACGCTAAACACTTTATTTTATATAAACTTGTGGACTCACCAACCTCGTGTTGACACTTTTAGTACGTTATTCTCAGGTAGCCGAGGCGGGCGCGCGGTATAGGATCATGCATTAATTTGAACGTTACTGTTTATGCAAACTTGTTTCAAACTATTGTTATTGGGTTTTAAGTCGTCCTGCGTGACGCAACGCTTGGCTTATGGTTTTACGCTTCCGCACTTATTTACACTTAAACGTTTTCATGGTTTGAAAACTTTATTTATGGTTTGATTATAACTAATGATTCCGATCCTGTTAGTTCACACCCTCTGACGGTAAAACTCCGTTAGTGGATTTGAGGGTGTGACAGATTGGTATCAGAGCCATTGGTTATAGCGAACTAGAAATTGCATGCATACTAGACTATAACCGCAACGACCCATTAGTTATAATTATACGCACTGCATATGTTTTGTGTAGTCTTTCGTTATCTTATCTCTTTACCTCATTCACTCATACCTGTAGGGATGTCGATGCTACCATCATCATCATCTGATCAGATGACTCATGCTCATGGGAAGGAACCGCAGTTACCTACCTCCTCGCCACCTCGAGTGGTCCCGGAGCTAGAAGCCCCTGCACCGAAGAGGTATCGCTTATCCGGAGGCATGTACGAAGACGAAGTTAGCTGGGATTGGTACTCGAATATGATCAGGCGTATGGTCTATCGTGAACAAGTTCCCCCACTACCTCACCCGAGTCGTCCTGCTTACCCCAACACCCTACCTGTAACACCCCGTAACCGCAGCGGAAACGTAAACGGGATGCAACAGACACCTCTGATATCAACCACATTGTTTATAAAGAAAACTGAATATATTAATATACTTCAAATTACATTATTTCGTATTTCATTACCGTCTAGGTGGTACACACATCATACAATACGATACATAATTCTATTTATTATAATGTATCCTAACATCCCGCACGCAAATCTTACACACATCAAGCACTTAGCACATAAGCAATCACTTCATCTTAATTGTACCTGAAAAGCATGTGAGAAAACGGGTCAACTACGAATAGTTGGTGAGTTTCACTAATTTAAATAAACAGTGATAAATCATTATCATAATCATATATTAGCGATGTAATTATGCTGAGCCCACAAGTGAAACCTCTGTTAACCCAGTACTGTACCCGTTCCGGGGGCAATGTTAACCCAGAAACACTTCTAGGGACATCTGGGGACACTGTTAACCCAGTACAGTACCCATTCCGGGGGCAATGTTAACCCAGAAACACTTCTAGGGACATCTGGGGACACTGTTAACCCAGTACTGTACCCATTCCGTACGATTCTCGTAAAATCAAACATTTATAAATACACGCAATTCCATGCGTTCAGTATGTACTTAAACATTTCAATAGTAACATGCTTTCCGTCCTGGGAAAATATTTAAAAACAGTTCAGAAAAAGGGGCTCGTGAACTCACCTTAGCACATGCAAGCAGGTAACAACAATCATTATCAGTTAACACGTCCAATCTGTAATATGATCCCTACGATCGTTACTATACACTCATTATTAATATAACTTTAACCGTGTTAACCGGTACATCTGGGGACACTGTTAACCCAGTACTGTACCCGTTCCGGGGGCAATGTTAACCCAGAAACACTTCTCCGGACTCAGATTGTGATATCGTTTAGAGTTCCATGGTCACAATTACTATTAGTTTGTTTTCCCCGTTTTGCGTGCCTAGCACGGTTATCCGTTTTTACGTTCCAAAATTGAGTTTGGTCACACACGACCTGAAAATAGTCGTTGACTAATAATTTAATTAAGGTTGTGAAATTAGAGCTCGGTTTAGACACCCCGATTGGCCGCGGGACCCGTTTCCGTCTTTAGTACACCGGAAACTGTTAAATCGTTTAAAATTACCCAAATCATCCGAATTATTTTCGGATGATTTATTTTTTACTTGTTTAACTCAGTTATATGAAAATAGTTCATTTTTAGGGTTTTTATACACCGGTCAGCTCGTTTAGGCGAACTTTACCGGTTTACGCGTTTTAAGCTTTAAAAGTTTGTTTTTATTTTCTTTTTAGCACAAATAATTATCCTTTTAGTCTCGGATCTTAAAATTTTGCAAAAATCACTTTTTAACAGTGGGGAATTTTATAAAAATATTTCCAGAATTAATTTTTATATTTAAAATTTATTTATCTATTTTTAAACACCATTTAAACACTAAATATGTCGTAAATACCAAACGACCTTAGAAAAATCCCAAATTTTTCCTGGATGTCCCCTGCCATCTACATATTTCCCTGTAATTTTTCCAGAACCAAAATCTCTTTTTACATGCCATTTTCATTAAAACCGAGCTAGAAAACCGTAGAACTCGTTTAACCGAAAAGCCTACTTAGACTTCTCCAACTGACCTAAAAATTTGTGTGTGATTTATACATGTTATAAACAGCTTATCTGGAATTATTCAGAATTTATCATGATATTTAAGTATTTTTCACCATTTTTAGCCAAAACCGAGCATTAAATTCACCAAATATTCATCCTTTATCCAAAAATTACCAAATTTTCACAGAACTCATATTTTCATGTATTTAACACCTCTGTAAAATTTCATGACCTAACTCTAAACCATAAACAATCTGTCCAAATCACAAACATCATACAAAAACCGAATATACCTTTTGTTTTCCGCCACTACAAGCTACACACTCGTCTTTCTGTCTTATCTACCACTAAATACAGAACCTACAACCAACATACCACAATACCAAGCAAGTTACACTCACAATCAAGCCTCTTACACTATAGTTTCGGTTCTTGTTTCAAAACTAAAGTTTAAACCATAAAAATTCGTTTTTGGTCCGTTTAACTCCTTTCTTGGACCAAGATCCCTTGTATAACCCGTATACATCACTTGATCATGCAAGAATCGGTTTTCATCTCGGGTTTTCACCCTTTTTTCACTTGAAACCTCATTTTCTTGCAAATAAACTCAAGAAACGAAGATGAACACGTAAATAACTCGGTTTTTACCTCGGTTTTCTTGCTACAATTCCGGGTTTTTGGATGAAATTGTTGAGAGGAAGATGGATAATGTTGGAATGCTTGTAAAAAAAATATAAAAGTGGCAAGGGGGGGGGGGGGGGGCTGCCGATCGGAATGTATGAGGGGGGTGGGGTGGGACCCACCTCTCCATTTCTAGCCACATGTTTGGATTCTCGAAATCCGGATAATGTTTTGGATAATCTGGTTCAGTTCGTTTTTCGGTTAAATGTTTAATTCGGCTTAAAACGAGGCTAAAACGGTCGTTTTTGGCTTAAAAATGAAATTTATATAAAACCGATTTAAAAACTTTAAAAACTTAAACCATGACATTTATTAACTTAAAACATCATATTATTAATTATTGCGCATCTTTTTCGGCTTGATCGATCGTCTCTTTCTCGGTTTGGTATTAAAGGTTTCGTTTAACGTACCGTCGTACCATTAAATCGAAATTCTTTTTCTGTGCCGTACTTTACTTATCCCGAAGCATTAATGCTCCGTAAAATCACTAAATATTATAGATATTGTCTATAATTGAACCCTCGATTCGTTCAGGTTTCAATAACTATCGATCGATTAATCGCATATTCAATACGATGCATTATATATTCACGTACAATCAATACAGTGAACCATGTATTTTCGTATAATTACCATGGTAATTCATGTACCCGACATTAAATATAACGTAACTATTGTCTACCGGTTAGGGTATCCCTGGTTTCGTCGGAATCGTTACACTACCACCCATAACCGAACCTGTAGAGCGTGTTCTCGCAGCTGTTGTCTCTTGCTTAGAGCGTGACGTGGGTTTTATGCGCTCGACGAGAGCGAACGTTTCCGGACTGTTAAGAGATGGAACCGAAACTAAAGAGGAAATTTCCCGTCTGACAGCGGCTATGAAGGAAATGCAAGATACTAGCGATCAACAGATGAAGATATTGAGAAAAATGCAAGCCGAGATGATAGACTTGCATGAGAAACTCCAGGTGGCAAGGACCCGAACCGAGGTAGCTTTAGAGCGTTGCGATGTCTTACAAATGCAAATTGCTCAGAACGCAGCGGGACCTGAGGCAAAGCCTGAGGAGGAACCCGAGGAAGATCCCAAAGAGGAGCCTAAGGAGGATCCCGAGGAAGATCCCGAGGAGGAACCCGAAGAGGAACCGGAGGAAGAACCGGCTGAGCCGGAGGCACACTCAGAGGTGTCCTCAGACGATGACATCTAAGGATGATAACACCTAGATGGAGGGGTTGTCTTCAACCAAACTATTATTTTCTATGATTTTAAGGATTGGTTTTAAATACTTTGTAGCGAATACAATGGTTTTAATCATGAATTATTATTTGGATTATTATATGGTTGTGATGTGATGTTTGCTTCTTTTATATTTCTTTCTTACCTATCTTTTTATTACATGTATGGTGTGTTGTATATGAAAACAAAAATTCATGTCAAATATTTTATGCTGTGATTCTAGGAAATGGCTGGAAGAAACGCTGGACACGGTCGCGGTAATATCAACTTGACTGCAGCAAAACTCCAAACTCTGCTGAACGACCACGCGGCGGCCGCTCTAGCCGCACATGTTCAGAATCAAGCTGGAGGTCCGACTGGAACGTGTACTTTCAAGAACTACCTGGATTGCAAGCCCAATTCGTTTAAGGGCACGGAGGGAGCTATAGGCTTCCTGCGTTGGGCTGAGAAGGCCGAATCAACGTTTGAGATGTGTAATTGTCCACCTGCCAGTAGGGTCAAATTTGCTGCTGGAACACTGGAAGATTCTGCTCTTACTTGGTGGAACTCAAATGTGCAAATTCTTGGATTAGAATTAGCGAACGCTATGAACTGGGAGGAGTTCAAGAATATGATGCGGGAAGAGTATTGTCCTAGAGGGGAGATTGCAAAGTTGGAATCCGAGTTTTGGTCGTTGAAGATGGTGGGTTCCGAAATTGAAGCGTACACCACCCGTTCTCACGAGTTAGCTGTGATGTGTCCACGGATGGTAGACCCGCCTAGTAAGAGGATCGAGATGTATATTGATGGGTTAGCACCGCAAATTCAGGGCATGGTGACGTCTTCCAGACCGGCTACACTTCAACAAGCGATCCGGCTAGCTCACAAACTGACAGATCAGGCAGTGACCCAAGGTGCGTTACCACCTAGGGGTTCAACCACTAAAACCCGAGACAACCAGAGCACTGACAACAGCAACAACAACCCGAGTAATGGAAAGAGAAAGTTCGACAACGCCAGGTCCTCATCCTCGAACCCCCCACAGCAACAACACTACCGTAAGCCCGAACTCACTCGGAGCTTCAATAATCAGGGTCACAACAATAACAACGGTAGCGGGTAGGGTTCGAGCGGCTATGCTGGGAAACACCCGAAATGCAACAGGTGCAACTATCACCATGCTGGCCCGTGTGATCGTGTCAAGTGTCTGAGATGCGGAAAAATGGGTCATCAGGCCAAGGAATATAGGGGAGACCTAGCGGCAAAGGGTGCTCCTAAACCACCTATGACGACTAAGGGGTGTTTCGAGTGCGGTCAAGAGGGTCATTTCAGGAAGGATTGCCCCAAACTAAAGCAGAACGAGAATAATGGAGGCAGCAGCGGTGGCGGAAGTAGTGGTAAAGGAAGAGCTTTCGTCATTGGTTCGGGTCAAGTCCGCAGCGACCCATATGTGGTGACCGGTAAGTTCCCTGTGAACGACTGTTTTGCTTCTGTTTTGTTTGATACTGGAGCTGATAGGAGTTTTGTGTCGAAAGCCTTTAGTAAACTCTTAGACTTAACTCCAACCTCGTTAGATGCTAAGTTTCCTATTAAATTAGCTGACGGTAAGTCTATAGAAACAACTCATGTACTTGCGGGATGTAAGTTGAAACTGTGGGGTCATACTTTTGTTATCGACCTCAAACCTTTTACGCTTGGTAGTTTCGATGTCGTTGTCGGCATGGACTGGTTATCCGAGAACCGAGTGGAGATTATATGTCACGACAAGATAGTCCACATCACTACCCCTTCTGGTGAGACCATTTCGATTCAGGGCGAGAAAAGCGGCATGACCACCAGCGTCATCACTCTCATGAAGGCGCAGAAGTATCTACGAAAGGGTCATCCGGCAATTCTAGCCCATATTGTTGAGAAACCCGCGGAGGAGAAGCAAATCGAGGATATACCGATTGTGCGAGATTTTCCGGAAGTTTTCCCAGAGGATTTGCCTGGACTCCCTCCTATTCGACAAGTCGAATTCTAAATCGAATTGACCCCCGGTGCAGCACCCATAGCACGAGCCCCGTATCGGCTTGCACCGGCGGAGCTTCAGGAATTGTCCACTCAATTGCAAGATTTGTTGGATAAAGGTTTTATCCGACCTAGCTCATCACCGTGGGGAGCCCCTGTCTTGTTTTTCCGAAAGAAGGATGGGACTTTCCGCATGTGCATCGACTACAGAGAAATGAACAAGGTGACGATCAAGAACCGTTATCCCTTACCCCGAATTGATGATCTATTTGACCAACTTCAAGGATCGAGTTACTACTCGAAGATCGATCTGCGATCTAGTTACCGTCAATTAAGAATGCGCGAAGAAGATATTTCAAAGACGGCTTTCAGAACTCGGTATGGTCACTACGAGTTTTCGGTTATGCCTTTCGGCTTAACCAACGCACCAGCCGTATTTATGGATCTCATGAATCGAGTATGCAAGGCGTATCTCGACAAGTTTGTGATTGTTTTTATTGATGATATCCTCGTCTACTCCAAGGACAAGACCGACCACAAAGAACACTTGAGGTTAATTCTGGAATTACTAAAGAAGGAACAACTGTACGCTAAACTCTCGAAATGCGAATTTTGGCTTCGCGAGGTTCACTTCTTAGGACATGTGATCAACGAGAATGGTATCCATGTCGATCCCGGTAAGATAGAGGCCATCAAAAACTGGGAAGCACCTAAGACTCCGACTGAGGTGCGACAATTCCTAGGACTGGCCGGCTACTACCGGCGTTTCATCGAGGGATTTTCAAAGATTGCTCAACCCCTCACCGCTTTGACTCACAAGGGTACTAAGTACAATTGGGGTGACGCACAAGAATCCGCTTTTCAACTGTTGAAAACCAAACTCTGTAGCGCCCCTATTCTAGCCCTTCCCGAGGGAACAGAAAATTTTGAGGTACATTGTGACGCATCGATACAAGGTCTCGGTTGCGTGCTGATGCAACTCGAGAAGGTTATAGCCTATGCCTCTCGACAACTAGGGATTCACGAGAAGAACTACACGACCCATGACTTGGAACTCGGAGCTGTGGTGTTTGCCCTTAAGATATGGAGGCATTACTTGTACGGTACCAAGTTTACCATTTACACCGACCACAAGAGTCTCCAACATATCTAAGATCAGAAGGAGCTGAACATGCGACAGCGTCGTTGGGTCGAGCTGCTTAAGGATTGTGATTGTGCCATAAAGTACCACCCTGGAAAGGCCAA
This sequence comes from Bidens hawaiensis, assembly GCF_021521415.1. Taxonomy (NCBI): domain Eukaryota; kingdom Viridiplantae; phylum Streptophyta; class Magnoliopsida; order Asterales; family Asteraceae; genus Bidens; species Bidens hawaiensis. The sequence continues at coordinate 104,955 of NW_027498014.1, forward strand.
TGTAGTGGCTGACGCTCTCAGCAGAAAAGAAACCGATAAACCTAGGCGAGTGCGAGCATTACAACTTACGATTCACGCCAACTTACCCGATCAGATTCGCGATGCGCAACTCGAAGCTTTGAAAGATGATAATCTTCCATCAGAACTTATGCGGGGCATGAACAAGCAACTCGAAACAAAATCGGACGGGGTCCGATATTTTGAGAACCGGATTTGGGTTCCACGATACGGAGAGTTGAGAACTCTAGTGATGGACGAAGCACACAAGTCCCGATATTCTATCCACCCTGGCTCAGATAAAATGTACCATGACTTAAAGACACTTTACTGGTGGCCAAACATGAAAGCCGACATTGCCACCTCCGTGAGCAAATGCTTGACTTGTGCAAGAGTCAAAATAGAATATCAGAAACCATCTGGCCTGCTACAGCAACCGGAACTTCCAATGTGAAAATGGGAACACATTTCAATGGATTTCACCACGGGATTACCTAAAACACCGACGGGATGCGATACCATCTGGGTGATCGTTGACCGATTGACTAAGTCTGCACACTTCATAGAGATTAAGGAATCGGACAAAATGGAAAGACTGACTCGCGTCTACATGAAGGAAGTAGTGTCTAGACACGGAGTGCCTGTCTCAATCATTTCTGATCGAGATTCCCGTTTCACTTCGCACTTTTGGAAGTCACTACAAAGCGCACTAGGTACCCGCCTGGATATGAGTACAGCATACCATCCTCAGACGGATGGGCAAAGTGAGCGCACCATTCAGACCTTGGAGGACATGTTGCGTGCATGCGTGTTGGATTTCGGAAAAATTTGGGAACCTCACTTACCCTTGGTAGAGTTTTCGTATAATAACAACTACCACGCAAGTATTAAAGCAGCGCCGTTCGAAGCGTTGTACGGACGGAAGTGTCGATCACCTCTCTGCTGGGCAGAGGTGGGTGACAGTAGAGGTGTACAAAGCGGTTTTTTTTGAAAACCGGTTACGGTTTTAAACTGGTTTGGTTTTTTTTTGTAACAAAAAACCGTTTTTTTTTAACCGGGACCGGTTTAAACCGGTCTCAGAAGGCAAATATTCCTAACCTATACAAACCGGTTAGAACCGGTTTATAGACCGGTTTTTTAAACCGGTTTTTAAAACTGATTTATAAAACCGATTTTTAAAACTGATGTTTAAATTTTGCAGCCATTTAACCTTTTTGCCTTTATGATGAATGGTTATAGTACCTTTTTGCCCTGCTGAACTAATGGTCCTTGCTTCAGTACCTTTAATATGCTATATGCATATTTGGAATGCATATGTAGTACCTTTATTAATATGTAGTACCTTGCTGCATTAGTTCAATTTAATATATGAAATGCAAATGTAACCAAATATTCATGACAACAGAGGAATAATTTCAAACATATTCTTCTTAAAGTTCAAAACTACATATAAATGGTAGAAAATACGATGGCCACTACTAACTGGTTAAATACGTGAAAACAACATACGATTAAGTCTTGGAACAAACGGTTACATACATAACTGGTTAAATACGAATGCCCACTACTAGTATATATTATTTTTAGTGGGGCTAATATATGTCTTGATGATCGCGTTTAATCTTCTTCGTCCGAACCCGATCCCGAGCCCGAACCCGAACTAGAACTATCGCGTAAGAGTTCATTTAGTTTGGCTTCGTCTTCGGTTATTGGGGTAGTCAATCCGGCTTCAACCTCGTCCGCGTACACTTCGGCTTCGTAATCTTATTCGCCATCGAGTGAGCGTATGTGTTGACATCTCTCCGCCGCATCCAAGTAATCTTTCAAGCAAATCTACATCTCAACCGCTTATAAAAAAAGCACTTTCCAAAGCTACTGTGGAAGCTTGGACCGTTAATAAATCTCTGGCCATGGTGGCTAAGATCGGAAATTGATCTTCCTTACTTTTCCACCAAGCCAACAAATCAAAGTTTTTAAATTCTTGTGAAGTCATCGATCGTAGAAAGTTCGAACCACCATACCGACCGAGTTCGCTACTACTAGTGTTACCACGTTGCATTTGACTCGACTCATCAAACACTTGGTTATAAACATACAAATCTTGATCTTCCGTATTTGATGAACCTTCGCCGAAAGCGGCATTTCTCATTGACTCGTGAATGTGTGACGTGCAAGAACCATATTTTGATACATAAACATCAAACATTTGGTTAAGTTGAGTATTGAATTTGGCACTTGCGACTAGTCCAAAGTTTGGTTCTTCGAGGGTGTTTAAATCCAATGCTTTTGCAATTTTTTCAATCAAAGACCCGGTTCCAAAAATATTAAAACAAGGGTTTAAAGCGGAGGCAAAAGTGAAAACCGCGGGTAGTTCTTTAAAATATTTTCTTAATTTTTCCTTCATCGTATCCGCTATATCACAATATGGTCTACCTCTTCCCGCCAACTCGTTTAATTTTAAACACATTTTAAACAAATTGTGAAGTACCAATGAACTTGTTGGGTAGTAATCCCCCGATAAAGTCTTTGTTGACGTTTTGAAAACTTGAAGCAATTAGGTAACCGATTCAATAAGATTCCAATTCGATGGGTGGTAAGAAGAAACCTTTCCACGACTCGACAAAATGTTATGAAATTCTATTAAACTTTCTTTTTGCATAATAGCTTTTTCAAACATGGTGCAAGTCGAGTTCCATCTATGAGCAACATCCCAATTGGGTCCGTAGCAAACTCGACCCGCTTCCTTACACATTTTAATATATTTTGAATGTCTATGCGCATGACTATATATATGGCGCAACATTCTCTTGAAAGCTTCTTTTTGTTGTTCAATAACCTTTAAACCATCTTGAACGGCCAAATTTATGATGTGTGCGACACATCGACTATGAAAAAAAATACCCTCACAAATCGGTTAGTACTTTAATCTTAAATGCGACACCGTACTTGTATTGTTTGAGGCGTTATCGAAAGATATGTACAATATTTTTTCTTTCAATTTGTAAGTTGCAATACATTTGTCGATTGCTTTATATATAGCTTCACCGGTGTGAGGGTAATCAAAAAGTTTAAACAAAATCGTGCGTTTCATCATTTGCCACGTCGCCGGTTCAATCCAATGGGCGGTGACACAAAGATATGAGTCGGGTGAACCGTGCGGTGCGGACCAAACGTCGCTAGTCAAGTTAACACCGGTTTCTAGTTTTTCAAAATAAGAAATTAATTCTTGTTTAGCATTTTTCCACAATCTTAAACAATCCCTCCTAAGAGTAGCACGACATATATAGGTGTATCGTGGTTGGAGCGTTTTTTGAACCATCTTTGTGAATCGTTGGTTGTCGAAATGGTTGAACGGCAAACTTTCTTGGATTACAAACTTCGCCATTTCCTCCCTTGCCATTTCGTAATTGTAGGCGAAAAGAGAAGCGCCTTCGCTTCCCATGGTAGCTTGACCGCTAGCGGCTTGTTGTTTCAACACCTTGCAATACGGTTTTTCGAAGTGATTTTTTAATGAGAAGTTTGCCGCAATGGCATAAAAACGGTTACAATAGTGACAACGCGCTTTTGTTGACCCGTTCGCCATCTCGCACATATCAAAATGTGCCCAAACTTCGCGGTTACGCTTTGTTGGAATAACACGAACTACCGTGTCGGTGTCGGTTGTGGACTGGCCAACGTTGACCGAATCTTGATGACTGGAGCTTGCCATGGTCGTGTCGGTTGTGAGTGATTTTAAGATTTTTAGGAGATTGAAGGATGGTGTGGTTAAAGCTAAACACCCACCACCCTTATATACAAAGTTAGAGATGATTTTTTGGGGGAAAAAAACAACACAACGGCTAAATTTTGTTGGCAACGGTCATATGTGACTATGTGAGGCTTTGGCAAAGCCTTGGTGCATAAACTGGATAAAGACAAAAAAAAGTTGATTGATGGTCATAAATATTGCTACAATACAACATTCATATTTTTGCATGCATGGTCATAATTGCATGCATAAAAGCTGCTGCAGTGCTGTGCATGGTCAGAAACTCACAATGCATAGGTTTAACCGGTTTTTAATATTTGGTAAGGATTACCGGTTTTTTAACCGGTTTAGGGAAAATCGGTTTTTTAACCGGTTTAGGAAAAAACCGGTTATGAAACTGAACCAGTAATATATATGGGAAACCGGTATAAAACCGGTCTAACCGGTTGGTAACCGAACCGGTTATAAAAAAACCGGTTTTCCAACCAAACCGGTTTCGGTTTTTTTTTCGGTTTCAGTTCTATAATCAGTTTTTTTGTACATCTCTAGGTGACAGCCAAATCACTGGTCCAGAACTGGTACTTAAAACCTCTGAAAAGATTGTTTAAATCCGAAACCGCATGGCAGCAGCACGAGATCGCCAAAAGAGTTACGCTGACAAATGCCGAAAGCCTCTTGAATTTCAAGTGAACGACCAAGTATTACTCAAAGTCTCACCTTGGAAAGGTGTGGTTCGCTTTGGGAAGCGAAACAAAATCAACCCACGATACGTTGGTCCTTACCGGATAACTGAGCGCATTGGTCCGGTGGCGTACCGACTGGACTTACCAACAGAACTCAGTGGCGTACACAATGTATTCCATGTATCCAATTTGAAGAAATGCATTTCCGATGAAACACAAGCAGTTCCTTTGGACGAATTGCAAGTTGATGAACAGCTACGCTTCATTGAAGAACCAGTCGAAGTTTTGGATTGGGAAACCAAAACACTCAAGCACAGCAAGATTCCAATCGTTAAGGTTCGTTGGAACTCGAGACGTGGACCGGAGTTCACGTGGGAACGCGAGGATCAAATGATGAAAAACTATCCTCACCGTTTTGAAGGGCCGACCAAACACAGAAAACCGCAAAACCCGGCAAACCGTCAGAAATCACCGGAGGTATGAATTAATTTTCGGGACGAAATTTCTTTCTACTAGGGGATGATATGACAAACTAAATTTTTCTTACTTTTCAGACACTCATCGCGACTTGACTCAAATTTTCGGGACGAAAATTCTTTAACATGGGAATGATGTGACACTCGTCAATTTCAGTTTAACTCCATTAACTCAAACTCCGTCAATTCAAACTTAAGATCACTTGATCTAGAACGCACATCTCATTACATTTAAAATAAGGTTTTAAATGACGCTTGACAACTACTACATGTGTAGTCTTTCGGGAATTGCACCAAAACGCAAACGAGTGGACGCAAACCATTGGTGAATAAACGAAAAACATCAAAACAATAATTATGTGATAATTATGTGTTAGACTTATGGTTATGTGATAACATTGTATGAAACGTTAACTCAAGATGCAAACAAGTTAATTTAAGCTAGAAAAATAATATTTAGAAGTGGAGAGGCCTTGATGTAACATATTATTATTAATAATATTAAAAACCCTAATCTCTTTCTCTCTCCCTCTAACCCGATCGGCCAGCCCCCCCCCCCTCTTCTCCCTTGCGATCGGCAGCCCACACACACACACATATCACCTTGTTTTGATCTTGTTCTTCATAATCGGAGCATCCTACACTCATTTCTAAGCATCTCTCACATTTCCCTTGGTTGTTTCTGTGTTTTTAAGGTATAAATATGAAACCCTAATTATTGAATATCATGTATTAAGTGTTCTTATGATTGATTATTGCTAGAGGATGATTGATTATGTGTTGGTTATTGATATTGATGATCATATGTGATTTTGAACGGTGAAAGATTGATGAATCATTGGTTGATTGTAAACCCTAGAGGGTTACTACTGATTTTTGTGATTTATTATGCTCGTTACATGTTTTGAGATATGTCGTATGCTTAGGATGCATGTTAGACGATTGTTTGTGCTTGCTGAGTTTTGACAGCAGTGATTGTTAAACTTGAACGACATGTAACTTGTTGAATATATAAGCAAACTGAGCTAATTATGAGTCTAAAAGGTAGTACTCTGAGTCTACTTTTCAGAAAGTCCAACCACGCCTAATTTGTAGGTGTTTTGGTTACTCAAACGATTTAAATATGATTAAAGGTCAAAACTGGTACTGGACAGATTGTAAGTTATGTTTAGACAACTGTAACTAATTGTTAATGTGGAAATTGGCTGAGGTTGTTAACACTACAGGGTACTATAATGAGTCTAGTTTCTATAAAGTCTAAGTTTGTAATTTTTGGACGAGTAAAAGTTAATCTTTATGATTTTACAAAACTGAAGTGCAAATCTGAGTTGTGAGACCTGCTGTTAAGTTGTTTTGTAATTAGCATATATCATGAACTACAAGACCAAATGGGTTGGTTCCACTTCTGGAAGTTAACTTGTTGAGTTAAGATCCTAACCCAATTGGTCTTGCATTAATTGGATTATTCATTTAACGGAGATAACAAATAACATTCTGTTGCGCATGAATTTGACTGCTGTGAGTTTGTTGTAATGTTTTGATCATTATGAGTAAACTATGAAGAATAAAAATACAATAAAATATGTTCTGGAAACCTAACTCATGTATGTTTTTGTGACGATTTTTGGTGAATTAATTGAGATGCTATGATCTGTTGAATAGAGTAATCTTTCAAGTAGAATTCTGTCTTGATGAAACTAGCTGCTGAACTTTGTGAAAATACATGAAACGTGATAATTGCTAGATAATTGTTATGTTTTGACCAAATTGCCCTTGTGGGGAATAATTGCTAGAAATGTACACTATTAATACATGATATGTAAATAGTTGTCACACATGTAACGTATCACCAATGTGCTTGTTGAGACACACACAATTCACAAACGAAACACGAAACGTATTTTATGCATAGGAATTATGTGCCGAGTCTAGAGCCTCGATAATAGTTCCAACACTTAGAAAATCTCCTTGTTGTTTTAGAACGCTAGTGAGAGTTTTCTGTGACGCGCATCACTTGGGTGACTTGTTTTTGAAATTCCTCGCAAATAGTGAGTTTCACTTTCCCCTTTTAAACTTTTTAAACGCTCTTCACTTGGGGGAGATAACATACTCCGAAACGCTTTTAGATTTTGTTATGAAATTATATATCACTTGTAAAGGCTAAGTGGCAAACGAAACAATTGAAGTCCTTCACACATCGAACCGTTTAGTATTGGAAAATAGCGAGTCATTGTTGAGTAGTACTACTGGGTTTGACAAACCCCACCCAACGCTAAGCTCGACTGGAGGTCGAGTGGGTGTAATCTTGGCTAAACACATTACCATGGTCGGGATAGACCTGGTGGCAAGGCACATGATAAACAGTCAGCTTTGGTGTCGAACACTTAGTAATACTTGCTTTATAGGCTAGCTACCTATAGATATATAATTGATTTAACACTATCTGGTAACGCAAAACCCTAAACGCAAAACGCTAAACGCTTTATTTTATATAAACTTGTGGACTCACCAACCTCGTGTTGACACTTTTAGTATCTTATTCTCAGGTAGCCGAGGCGGGCGCGCGGTATAGGATCATGCATTAATTTGAACGTTACTGTTTATGCAAACTTGTTTCAAACTATTGTTATTGGGTTTTAAGTCGTCCTGCGTGACGCAACGCTTGGCTTATGGTTTTACACTTCCTCACTTATTTACACTTAAACGTTTTCGTGGTTTGAAAACTTTATTTATGGTTTGATTATAACTAATGATTCCGATCCTGTTAGTTCACACCCTCTGACGGTAAAACTCTGTTAGTGGATTTGAGGGTGTGACAGATACGGACACAAAAAGAGATAAATGTTTAGTTTAGGGTTTAAAATGAATATAAATCAAAGTTATTTATTATATATTAAATTAATATGATAAAAAAATATTAATAAAGTTATAAATACTCGATAGACGTGATATTTTATTGATAAAACATCCCGAACGGGTCGGGTACACGTATAAAAATATTGAATTGAAAAATCGAGTTACAAACACCAAGGTTGCAAAAGTCACTAGTGTAAGGCCCCGTTACCAGTGCCCTACATTGGACGTTGGATTTACTAATTAACATAGTTCTAAATATCATAGTTAATAAAAAAATTCACAGAATATTAAAACATTTATAAAACATTACACATTAATCCATAACTTTGTCTTATCAAGAATACTGTATTCAAATGAAAAACATATTTTAATAAACGTCTTGAGCCTTCAGGTGCCAGCCTCTTATACATTCGCCATGTGCCCCTGCTCAAGCTAGCTGTCTCATTCTACTTGCCTGCGTGCATACTAAAAGTTAGCTACGCTGAGTGAGTTCTAGTTAATCATACAACATATAATATTTTCATAACTACGTACTTTCATACATAATTCATATTCTCATACTTGTTCATAGCATACATACTTACCTTCATACTTTATTTTAAATTCTACTTTTCATTATTCTTTTCTGCCTCGGATATTATTAGGGTCCGGTCGTTTTTTCTGCCTCGGATATTATTAGGGTCCGGTCCCTTTTCTGCTGTGACACCCGGTAAATTCCCAATCCCTTAAACTAAGTAATCACCTAATAATTAGGTGATTGTAAATATTATGCGCGCCATATAGAGTCAGCGCGTGCATTTGTTATGTGCGCCCTGCGCGAGCGCGCCATGTTAGTCAGCGCGTGCATTTGTTATGTGCAACCTGCGCGAATGTTTTGGCTTTATGTTTTCATGTAACTTAACGTTATGTTGTCTATGGGTTGACCATCCCGCATGATGCTAAGGCGGGTGCATCCTAAATCGTTTATGCGCGTGCGGAAGGGAACTAACCTCCCCGCATGGCGGGAACATTGAGAGCTAGTTTGTCTGAAGCTCCAAGATGGAATTGACTTCAACATGACTGATCACTATGTTGAAATACCAAGACCACCTGGAGAATCTACAAATGAAACTCAATATCCCTAACTGCGAGAAGGTTACGCACCTACCCGCAGCAAAGAAATGTCCTTCACGCAGAAAGCTATGCGCACAAAGTGATGCGCACAGAACACTTAGTCTATTCTCCAGACACAAGGAGATTACTCCCGCCCAAAAGGAAACAGTAGCGTGTTTCAGAGATTTTCCACTTTTTACTGTACACTGACAAAAGTACCTGAAAAAGCACACTGTAACATGAAAAGTCAACTGTCAGCCACCCTATTCTCACCAACCCCAGACCTGCATGTCCTGTCCAAATCAAATCAAGATCTTTTATCCACTCCTCCACTTTTAAATAAACAATAAACAATAATAATTTCCATACTTTATCATCATTACACCTAGATATGAAAAGATTACAATCCCCTAAAGCAAGGGATTGTGTTCCCTTGAGTTTGCCTATAAATATGTAACCTAAATTATCACTCAAGACACACTTCAAAGAACTGCAAACTTGCACTAATCATCTCCCAAAGCATCCATTATTTTCGATTCCGTTCCAGTTACTAGACCTTCGATTCCGAAGCCAACACCAAGAAAACCCGAATCTCGATTAATCCCTTAACAAGAACCACAGGTGAGTCTCACAGCCCCTATTTTCACTGTTTTCACTATTTTTAAACTGTTTTCGGGGCGAGGGACACGTACTTAAATAATGTTTTATCATGGTATACTTACAAGCTATGCAAGCGATTATGTGTTTAAGTTATGTTTCATGATGAGCAATGCAAACGGTTATCTAAGGTTTTCGATGTATGTGCGCTAGAACTCGAGTAAGTGATCACTTTACCATTGGAACTCTAAGGGTAGGGACTGCTGGTTTGATCCACCCACTCGTAGGGGTCGCACCTCTTTGCATGGACGAGTGCCTAGTATGGTCATGGGGCAGTACTATGGGTTTGAGCCCGCTCGTAGGGGTCGCGCCTCTTTGCATGGACGAGCGCCTTGTAATCCGGCACAACGTCCGCGCGTAACCCGCGGGACGGAATTATTTTAGCTCGTAGTGGCAGCGCCACTTTGCATGGACGAGCACATTTTCCTGAAACGTTCGCGCGTAACCCGCGGGACGGTATTACTTTAGCTCGTAGTGGCAGCGCCACTTTGCATAGACGAGCACAGTTCCCAGAAATGTTCGCGCGTAACCCGTGGAACGATTTTATCAGAATATGTTGATAGGACTATGTTTTACCAAGCAGGTGTTTTAATGATGCTATCAGAATTATGTTTCAGAATGATTTGTATCAAGATTATGATGCAACACGATTTATCAAGTTACTAAAACTTGTGAACTCACTCAGTTTATACTGATTCAAATGTTTTTACGTGTCTTTCAGGAGATAACTAGGTAGCGCATGGAGTCACACTTAGAGCACCTCACGCTGAACATCTAAAACTAGCTTTTTGGAAGATTTTAGTTCTATCCCTTCGATGCGCGTGGTTGTTCTCGCCGCGCGAGGGGATATAGCGTGGAAATCTTCAACAGTTTTATACTTGGATGTTTTTATGAAATTCTTAAACAATGTAATGTATTTGTATTAAACTTTTCATGCGCAATGAAAATCTTACTTTGAATGTTTGCAATGGCCCGTGCTTAATTATCAATCCCCACTCGCGCGCGCCCGGCTGTTTCCGCCGCTCAGGGCCGGGTGTGACAGATTGGTATCAGAGCACTGGTTATAGCGAACTAGGAAAAGAAGTTTTAACCTAGACTATAACCGTTGGGGAATCGCATGAAATATTTTTCAAAGAAAATATTTTCAAAAGAAACTATACACACACTTAGGAACACGGGTCACACAGTGTCTAGTAAATAATGATAACATTATGTGCTCAGAGTACATGCGCTAAGTTTGATATATTTTCACTCTTTTAAAGCGAGAATGCCTCCAACTAAAGCCAAAGGAATTACCATGACACCCGAGGAACTCGCGGAAATAATCGCGCAGGCGATTGCGACACATGAGGCCAGCAAGGCCGAATCAAGTCAGGGTCGTCAGAATGAGACCCCAGAACCCGAATCAGGAGCTTTGGACAAAGGATGCTCCTATAAGACATTCATGGCCTGTAAGCCTTGGCCATTCAAGGGAACCGAAGGGGCCATTGGGCTCTACAACTGGATTGACAAGATGGAGACAGTTCTCTCCATTAGCGGATGTAGTGAGAACCAGAAGGTCCTTTACGCGACCTGCATGTTCCAAGAGGCAGCTTCGTCTTGGTGGAAGCTTCAAACGAAAACATTGGGGCGAGAAGTTGCTCTCCACAAGACCTGGGAGGAACTGAAGGAGATGATGATGAGAAAGTTCTGCTCTCGCGCAGAAATCCAGAGTCTGCAGCAGGAATTCTGGAACCACACCATGGTAGGAACGGATATCGACGCCTACAACAACCGGTTCAACGAACTTTGCCAGTTGGTGCCAGACATGGCAAACACGGAGGAAAAGAAGATTGAAAGGTATATTTTTGGGTTACCTCATGTTGTTAGGGTTCCGCTCAACGCCGCAGCGCCTCCAACCTTTGATGAGGCGGTAGCGCGGGCCATCACCCTTACAAGGGATACGGTCCGTGCGGGTATGTTGACTACGCGCGGAAGCGAGCAGCGAACCTCTGACTCCAAGAGGAAATGGAACTCGCACCACCGAGGGTCCGACTCCAAGCAGCCACCGTTTAAGAAGCAGGAAAGCGCAAGGGTTTACGCGATTCAGGCCGTGGAGCCACCACGAAAAGGATACAGCGGGCCTCGCCCATGGTGCAGCAAATGCAAGTATCACCACGAGGGTGAATGCACAAGAATCGAATGTGCCAAATGTGGCAGACCAGGGCACAAGGCGATGAATTGCCGTGTCAGAGAAGCTGGAGCAAGCGACAACTGCTACGCATGCGGGAAGCCAGGGCATTTCAGTCGGGATTGCCCGCAAAAGGGGAACCAAGCTCACGGGAGAGCTTTTGTGATCGGCGCAGGCGAAGCTAAAGAAGAGCCGAATGTGGTAACCGGTACGTTTTTGCTTAACGGCCATTTTGCATCTGTCTTATTTGATACTGGCGCTGACCTGAGTTTTATATCTGCTGAGTTTAAAAACTCCCTAGGCTTAGCAACCAGTAGGCTAGACACGCCTTATACTATAGAACTAGCCAATGGTAGGCAGTTATGCGCGAACGAAAGAACTGAACAATGTGTTATAGTCATGGGAGGTCACGGGTTCAATATTAACCTGTTGCCAATAGACTTGGGAAGTTTTGACATTGTGGTAGGTATGGATTGGTTAGTCGAGAACCGCGCAGAGGTTATTTGCCATGAGAAGCAGGTTCGGATCCCACTGTTGAACGGAGAAACCTTGGTAATTCAAGGGGAAAGAAGAGGAGTTGCGACGAAACTGATTTCGTGCCTAAAGGCGCGAAAGTGCCTAAGGAAAGGGTGCTACGCCTTCCTGGCGCATGTCGTAGAGAAGAAAGGAGTTGAGCGAAGAATTGGAGACTTACCAGTAGTGCGCGAATTTCCAGAAGTTTTTCCTGAAGATTTGCCCGGATTGCCGCCGCCGCGACAAGTCGAGTTTCGTATTGATTTAGTCCCAGGAGCTGCGCCAGTAGCTCGAGCGCCTTATCGATTAGCTCCATCTGAGATGCAAGAGCTATCCAATCAGTTACAGGAACTATTGGATAAGGGTTTCATACGCCCAAGCTTTTCACCTTGGGGAGCTCCAGTACTGTTTGTTAAGAAGAAGGATGGTTCGTTCAGAATGTGTATTGACTACAGGGAGCTGAACAAGCTGACAGTCAAGAATCGGTACCCCTTACCGAGGATTGACGACTTATTTGACCAGTTGCAGGGATCCAGTTATTATTCGAAGATAGATCTACGGTCAGGATACCACCAACTTAGGGTCCATGAGGAAGATGTGCCGAAAACAGCCTTCCGAACTAGATACGGCCATTATGAGTTCTTAGTGATGCCTTTCGGGCTAACTAATGCGCCGGCTGTGTTCATGGATCTGATGAACCGCGTGTGCAAACCATACTTGGACAAGTTTGTGATTGTGTTTATAGATGATATTCTGATTTACTCACGGACCAAGGCCGAGCATGAGCAACACCTGAGATTGATTTTGGAATTGTTGAGGAAAGAGAAGTTGTATGCGAAGTTTTCCAAGTGCGAGTTTTGGCTTAGAGAAGTTCACTTTCTAGGTCACGTTGTAAACGAGAAAGGAATACACGTTGATCCTTCCAAAGTCAAGGCCATCGAAAACTGGGAAGCGCCAAAAACCCCAACTGAGGTAAGGCAATTCCTAGGACTAGCTGGCTACTATCGACGCTTCATTGAGAACTTCTCCAAAATAGCTCTACCTCTGACCGCACTAACTCAGAAAGACAAGAAGTTTGTTCGGGGCGAAAATCAGGAAACAGCATTTCAAATGTTGAAACAGAAGTTATGTAGTGCGCCAATTTTGTCTTTGCCCGAGGGGATGGATGACATTGTTGTTTACTGCGACGCTTCACATCAGGGACTTGGATGTGTCCTTATGCAGCGAGACAAAGTCATAGCGTATGCCTCACGACAACTCAAGACCAATGAGAAGAACTACACAACGCATGATTTAGAACTTGGAGCGGTTGTCTTCGCGCTAAAGATTTGGCGCCATTACCTCTATGGAACAAAGTGTATAATCTTTACGGATCACAAGAGCCTTCAACATATATTTGATCAAAAGGATTTAAACATGAGGCAACGAAGATGGGTGGAGTTGTTGAATGATTATGATTGTGAAATTAAGTACCACCCTGGAAAGGCGAATGTGGTAGCAGACGCGCTAAGTAGGAAGGAGCGAATAAAAACGCTACGAGTCAAGGCTCTAAGGTTGACCATTCACGCAGATCTCTCTACCCGCATCCGAGACGCTCAGCAAGAAGCCTTGAAACCAGAGTTTGTTAAAAACGAATGCCTTGGGGGTATGGTTAAGAGTTTGGAACTTAAAGAGAACGGCAATCTATATTTCGCTAACCGCATATGGGTCCCTCTCAAGGGAGGATTGCGCGAGCAAGTATTAAACGAAGCTCACAAGACGCGGTATTCCGTACATCCTGGCGCAGACAAGATGTACCAAGATGTTAAAACGCTGTATTGGTGGCCCAATCTTAAAGGCGCCATCGCGACGTATGTCAGTAAGTGCCTGACGTGTTCGAAGGTGAAGGCTGAATACCAGAAACCATCAGGGTTGCTTCAGCAGCCAGAAATTCCCATGTGGAAGTGGGAACAAATCTCTATGGACTTCATCACCAAACTGCCAAGGACACCTGGGGGTTATGACACAATATGGGTTATTGTGGATCGGCTAACTAAGTCAGCGCACTTCCTGCCGATCAAGGAAACCGATAAGATGGAAAAGTTAGCCCGACTGTATATTCGAGAAGTAGTTTCAAAACATGGAGTCCCAGTGTCCATCATTTCTGATAGAGATAGTCGGTTCACATCAAGGTTTTGGAGATCGTTACAAGGGGCTTTAGGTACTCGTCTTGACATGAGTACGGCATATCATCCTCAAACGGATGGGCAAAGCGAGCGAACAATCCAGACATTGGAAGACATGCTACGCGCGTGCGCAATCGATTTCGGAGGTAGCTGGGATACTCATCTCCCATTGGTTGAATTTTCTTACAACAACAGCTATCACACAAGCATTAAGGCTGCGCCGTTCGAAGCTTTGTATGGGCGCAAGTGTAGATCCCCACTGTGCTGGGCTGAAATAGGTGACAAGCAAATGACTGGTCCAGAATTGATCCAAGAAACAACAGACAAGATTTTTCAGATAAGGGATCGTCTTAAGACAGCGCGCGACAGACAGAAGAGCTACGCAGATGTGCGAAGGAAACCATTGGAATTTCAAGTAGGGGATAAAGTACTTTTGAAAGTCTCTCCCAGGAAAGGAGTCCCTCGTTTCGGCAAGCGAGGAAAGTTGAATCCGCGCTTCATTGGACCATTTGAGATCCTGGAAAGGATCGGTCCGGTTGCTTATAAACTCCGTTTACCCGCCGAACTCAGTGGAGTTCATGATACGTTTCATGTGTCCAACCTCAAAAAGTGCTTATCTGACGAAACGTTGATTTTGCCGTTGGAAGAGATTCATATCGACAAACAGCTGCACTTCGTAGAAGAACCTATAGCAGTAACCGATTGGAAAGAACAAAAGTTACGCAGGAGCAAAATCAAGTTAGTAAAAGTTCAACGGAACGCGAGGCGTGGGCCTGAATTCACGTGGGAAAGGGAAGACCAAATACGCAAGAATTACCCACACCTCTTTCAGAGCATGGCTTCTGCCAGCAACGTCTCCTAAATTTCGGGACGAAATTCGTTTAACGAGGGGAGAATGTGACACCCGGTAAATTCCCAATCCCTTAAACTAAGTAATCACCTAATAATTAGGTGATTGTAAATATTATGCGCGCCATATAGAGTCAGCGCGTGCATTTGTTATGTGCGCCCTGCGCGAGCGCGCCATGTTAGTCAGCGCGTGCATTTGTTATGTGCAACCTGCGCGAATGTTTTGGCTTTATGTTTTCATGTAACTTAACGTTATGTTGTCTATGGGTTGACCATCCCGCATGATGCTAAGGCGGGTGCATCCTAAATCGTTTATGCGCGTGCGGAAGGGAACTAACCTCCCCGCATGGCGGGAACATTGAGAGCTAGTTTGTCTGAAGCTCCAAGATGGAATTGACTTCAACATGACTGATCACTATGTTGAAATACCAAGACCACCTGGAGAATCTACAAATGAAACTCAATATCCCTAACTGCGAGAAGGTTACGCACCTACCCGCAGCAAAGAAATGTCCTTCACGCAGAAAGCTATGCGCACAAAGTGATGCGCACAGAACACTTAGTCTATTCTCCAGACACAAGGAGATTACTCCCGCCCAAAAGGAAACAGTAGCGTGTTTCAGAGATTTTCCACTTTTTACTGTACACTGACAAAAGTACCTGAAAAAGCACACTGTAACATGAAAAGTCAACTGTCAGCCACCCTATTCTCACCAACCCCAGACCTGCATGTCCTGTCCAAATCAAATCAAGATCTTTTATCCACTCCTCCACTTTTAAATAAACAATAAACAATAATAATTTCCATACTTTATCATCATTACACCTAGATATGAAAAGATTACAATCCCCTAAAGCAAGGGATTGTGTTCCCTTGAGTTTGCCTATAAATATGTAACCTAAATTATCACTCAAGACACACTTCAAAGAACTGCAAACTTGCACTAATCATCTCCCAAAGCATCCATTATTTTCGATTCCGTTCCAGTTACTAGACCTTCGATTCCGAAGCCAACACCAAGAAAACCCGAATCTCGATTAATCCCTTAACAAGAACCACAGGTGAGTCTCACAGCCCCTATTTTCACTGTTTTCACTATTTTTAAACTGTTTTCGGGGCGAGGGACACGTACTTAAATAATGTTTTATCATGGTATACTTACAAGCTATGCAAGCGATTATGTGTTTAAGTTATGTTTCATGATGAGCAATGCAAACGGTTATCTAAGGTTTTCGATGTATGTGCGCTAGAACTCGAGTAAGTGATCACTTTACCATTGGAACTCTAAGGGTAGGGACTGCTGGTTTGATCCACCCACTCGTAGGGGTCGCACCTCTTTGCATGGACGAGTGCCTAGTATGGTCATGGGGCAGTACTATGGGTTTGAGCCCGCTCGTAGGGGTCGCGCCTCTTTGCATGGACGAGCGCCTTGTAATCCGGCACAACGTCCGCGCGTAACCCGCGGGACGGAATTATTTTAGCTCGTAGTGGCAGCGCCACTTTGCATGGACGAGCACATTTTCCTGAAACGTTCGCGCGTAACCCGCGGGACGGTATTACTTTAGCTCGTAGTGGCAGCGCCACTTTGCATAGACGAGCACAGTTCCCAGAAATGTTCGCGCGTAACCCGCGGAACGATTTTATCAGAATATGTTGATAGGACTATGTTTTACCAAGCAGGTGTTTTAATGATGCTATCAGAATTATGTTTCAGAATGATTTGTATCAAGATTATGATGCAACACGATTTATCAAGTTACTAAAACTTGTGAACTCACTCAGTTTATACTGATTCAAATGTTTTTACGTGTCTTTCAGGAGATAACTAGGTAGCGCATGGAGTCACACTTAGAGCACCTCACGCTGAACATCTAAAACTAGCTTTTTGGAAGATTTTAGTTCTATCCCTTCGATGCGCGTGGTTGTTCTCGCCGCGCGAGGGGATATGGCGTGGAAATCTTCAACAGTTTTATACTTGGATGTTTTTATGAAATTCTTAAACAATGTAATGTATTTGTATTAAACTTTTCATGCGCAATGAAAATCTTACTTTGAATGTTTGCAATGGCCCGTGCTTAATTATCAATCCCCACTCGCGCGCGCCCGGCTGTTTCCGCCGCTCAGGGCCGGGTGTGACATCTGCATTGAGTATTATTAGGGCTCAGTCCCTTTTCTGCCTCGGATATTATTAGGGTCCGGTCCCTTTTTCTGCCTTGAGTATTATTAGGGCTCAGTCCCTTTCTTTTGTACCTAGCTATCCTTTACATTCATTCATAACATACATACATATCATTCATACATTATACATAGCATTCATCATCCATAATTGTAACTTGGCAGTACGTGCAATATCCGAATATCGTTCATGTACCGGCAAGCAATCATTCATACCTTTCACATATATCACATAGGGCATACACTTATCACTTAGGATAAGTGTATTAACAATCATATCGAGTATGCACAAAGCCCCGAAAAACATAACAATGAATAGGGCTAGAAACTTACCTGGATCCTGTTACGCTCTCCGTTAATCGTTATCCCTTTCTTTGATTGAGCTCAGCTGACTGTACATTAATTACATGTATCAATACGTGTCCTATTTAATTTATTCATATTTCAGCCAAAATGGCTAATTCTGGTCTATTCTAGTGGTCTTGTTTAGATTACAATTTACTTAGAATGTTTTCATCCTTATACCCTAACGTATTTAAATCGCTATGATTATCAGGAAGATAAAGTAGTATATGGAAAGAACTGTGCATGATTTACCAAACATGAGTAAGAGAATTTGTTTTGATAAGCTAAAGGTAAAATTCTATAACTGTCAAGAGTTTGGGCATTTTGCAAAAGAATGTGATAAGCTAAGAAAAAAGTATATACTGGTCAAAGGGCACAAGATAGAAACTCTAACAACTTGAAGTATAGCACCAGTGAAAAATGGAGAAACCAAAGGCTGTAGATTCAGTAAAGCCAAGTGAGACAAAGGTAATTATAGAACATGAAGGGATTGATTGGTCACAAAGACTGTTGGGTGATGTATCTACTGAAGTGCAGTAATCTAATATGGCTATGATTAGTCAGAATGAAGAGATTGTAGGTGCTGAGGATGAGAAGTTGGTTGAGGAAAGTGAATATTCAGAGACTGATTCATACGTGCCAAGTGTTGATAAGAAGGAAACATTTGATTGCATGGAGAAAATATAAGGGGTTAGTTCTAACTCTTCTGAAACAGAGAACAACTTAATTTCATCAGTTACTGATGAATCACAAATAATTGAATGTTCTCATTGTGTTTATTCCATGTCCAAGCTTGAATTGGTACGTCAAAACTATGAGCAACTAGTATGTAATCTTTCTATCTTTCATGATAATTATCGGCAAATGCTTGAAAGTGATAAAAAATATAAGCAGAAGGTTGTTGCTTTATCCGAAAGTAATCACGATTTGAAAGAAACATTTTCTACCAAACTGAGAATAATTGAGAATCAGTTTCAAGGGCTTTCAGATTAAGAACCAAAATAACTGAGATGGAAAATGAGGTAATGGAGTTAAAAAATATTGGGAAAATTCAGAAACTCATCATTCTTATTAAATGAACTCATTGAAGTCAACAATAAGCATAAAAAATGTGGGAAATCGGGTTTAGGGTTTGTTGAAATCCCTGATCCTTTTCATAATGATTATACTGAAGTACCAGACACGGAAAATTACAAAAAGTGGGTATTGATAGTCCATTGACTATAGATCTGCTGGGTCTAAATGATTGATAAGGAAATATTGGAATCTTCTCAACCTTCCAGAAAATGCTAAGTATGGAATCGAGCAAACTTAGGCACTCCTATCAAGGTATTTACTATTTGGAGCAAAATATCTTATTCGAGTAAGGTTATGTTACGGTATTATTTTAAGTGTTGAGCTTCGAGCATGCCACATTTCGTCGAGCAAAGTTGTTCTTCTATCAATCAAGGTTATATCCGAGCAAACCCTTGATTAATCTTAGCTTAAACCAAGTTCACGAGTAATCTTAGCTTAAACTAAGTAAAGTCTACTTGAGGTAATGTCCCGAGCACACTCAGGATTACAAGGTCTGCTCAACAAGGATTAAGTGTACTTGAAGACCTGATTTACACTTGTATTTATTTTGAGTATGTTATATAACGATTAGGGTTTCTAGAAGGAATGTCAGGTGCCTATAAATGGAAGGTTTAGGTCACATTGAGGGACACACCTTGAATATACCTATTACATCACCTGAATTGTACATACAACCGCAACTGACATTTCCACCTAGAAACCCTGAGTTTTTCAAATGTATCATCTTGATAATCAATATAATGGAAATCTTTTGAGTTATTCATGTGTGTATTTTGCTCTTTATTTACTTTTTATATCTAGCAGCTTTCCAATTATAGCTGATTCCACGGGCTATACTTGGAGGTCTTAACCATAATTGTGTTTCCTGACTCTTCTCCGATTATCCTTAGTCGTTTCATGGAATATTCGGTCTTGACAAGTGGTATCAGAGCCGATTGAGCTCGTTGAAGACCAATTTTTTGCTTTTAATGTGTTTCATTGAAGGATTCGTTGATTTGAGCTGAACTTTTGAAGGATGAAGATGATGACGTCAGCCAAACACTGTTTCATTGTAGATTGGCGTCAGCCATTCTGTTTTCTTCGATTTTCTTCTTATATTTTCACATTTTAGAGGTTTAAAAGTACCCTATTCCAAGATCTATACTTATTCGACTATTATTTATGTTAGATCTTGGTTAGA